>NC_091480.1:52238006-52450506 GCF_036971445.1 Narcine bancroftii | reverse complement strand
CCCGCTCTGTCCCGTTCCCCCCCGCTCCGTCCCGCTCCCCCCCCGCCCGGTCCCGCTCCCCCCCCCGCTGTCCCGCTCCCCCCCCCCCGCTGTCCCGCTCCCCCCCCCCCGCTGTCCCGCTCCCCCCCCGCTGTCCCGCTCTCTCTCCCCCCCGCTCTCTCCCCCCCCCCCGCTCTCTCCCCCCCCCCCGCTCTCTCTCCCCCCGCTGTCTCTCTCCCCCGCTGTCTCTCTCCCCCGCCCCGCTGTCTCTCTCCCCCGCTGTCTCTCCCCCCGCTGTCTCTCTCCCCCCCGCTGTCTCTCTCTCCCCCCCGCTGTCTCTCTCTCCCCCCGCTGTCTCTCTCTCCCCCCGCTGTCTCTCTCTCCCCCCGCTGTCTCTCTCTCCCCCCGCTGTCTCTCTCTCCCCCCGCTGTCTCTCTCTCCCCCCGCTGTCTCTCTCTCCCCCCGCTGTCTCTCTCTCACCCCGCTGTCTCTCTCTCACCCCGCTGTCTCTCTCCCCCCGCTGTCTCTCTCCCCCCCGCTGTCTCTTTTCCCCCACTGTCTCTCTACCCCCCACTGTCTCTCTACCCCCGCTGTCTCTCTCCCCCCGCTGTCTCTCTCCCCCCCGCTGTCTCTCTCCCCCCCGCTGTCTCTCCCCCCGCTGTCTCTCTCCTCACCGCTGTCTCTCTCCCCCCCCCGCTGTCTCCCCCCCCCGCTGTCTCTCCCCCCCGCTGTCTCTCCCCCGCGCTCTCTCTCCCCCCGCTGTCTCTCTCCCCCCGCTGTCTCTCTGCCCCCGCTGTCTCTCTGCCCCCGCTGTCTCTCTGCCCCCGCTGTCTCTCTCCCCCCCTGCTGTCTCTCTCTCCCCGCTGTCTCTCTCCCCCCGCTGTCTCTCTCCCCCCGCTGTCTCTACCCCCCGCTGTCTCTCCCCCCCCCGCTGTCTGTCTCTCCCCCCCCCGCTGTCTCTCTCCCCCGCTGTCTCTCCCCCCCCGCTGTCTCTCCCCCCCCCCCGCTGTCTCTCCCCCCCCCCCCGGTCTCTCTCCCCCCCTGCTGTCTCTCCCCCCCCCCCGCTGTCTCTCCCCCCCCCTGCTGTCTGTCTCCCCCCCCCCCCCCCGTTGTCTCTCCCCCCCCCCCCCCCCCCCGCTGTCTCCGTCTCTGTCTCTCACTGGTCCCCTTTGCATTTTTAATCTGTTTTGCAGTCCTATTGACTGTCACCTTTCAAGCTCTATTGTCGATATCCTTGTTCTAACCTTGTTATTTTGAGAAGGAACAGAATGACTTTCATGTTGTTATTGTGTGAGTCACAGCCTGCCTTGACTGCCATTGTTTTGAATCCAGACAAATCCCTCAGATTGTGGCCGCAGTGGTTGGAGGGCTGATGTCTGTGATGATTGTGGCGGTGTTGGCTCTTGTTTACTGGAGAAGGCAAATCATTCGGAAAAAGAGGGCAATGCGCCGGTACCTGGAAACAGAGGTGAGAGGCCATTGAAGAGGGAAAGTGTCCAGCGCGTTATTTATTATCAGGATGTCAGGAGTACATAGAACCCTGAGATTCCTTTATCCTGTGGGTGTGGCAGAATTACCACTAATTGGTTGTGCAAAAAATATAAACTGTGCACAGTGTATACATGTAACAAAATAAAGAACTGTAAACAGATAACAAATGTAAACAAACTGACTGTGTAATACAGAGAGAACAAAGGAAAATAAATAAAGTCCTCAAGTGCTTTCCTGATGGCAGCAGTGAGAACAGAGCATGTGCTGGGTGGTGTGGATCCTTGATGATTGCTGCTGCTCTCTGATGGCAGTGTTCCCTGTAGGTGTTCTTCATGGTGAGGAGGGTTTTGCATATGATGTCCTGGGCTGTGTTCACTACCTTTTGCAGGGCTTTACACTCAGGGGTATTGGTGTCCCCATACTAGACCATGATGCAGCTGGTCAGTACACTTTCCACCACACATCTGTACGAATTTGCCAAGGTTTTCAATGTCGTACCAAACCTCCGCAAACTCCTGAGGAAGTAGAGGGAAGCTCCACTGAATCTCTTTGCAGTGGAGCTTCACACTTCCACCATGAGATGATCCATTCTCCCACTCAGCCCCACTCCCCTTACTTCTCCCCATAACCATTGATACCTTGACTATTCAGATACATATCAATCTCTGCCTTCAATACACCCAACAGCCAGGCATCCACAGCTGTCCTTGGTAGCAAATTCCAGAGGTTCACCACTCTCTGGCTGAAGAAATTCTTCTGCATCTCTGTTCCAAGTGGATGCCCTTCAATCCTGAAGTTGTGCCATCTTGTCCTGTACTCTCCCACCGTGGAAAACAATGTTGCCACATACACTCTGTCCAGGCCTTCCAACATTCAAAAAGGTCCCCCTTGTTCTTCTGAACTCCCGTCCAAGAGCTGTCAAACTCTCAAATGAGTGCTACTGATTTTTCGACTTAAAAGGCCTTAATTTTTCTAAGTGCAAGCAAATCCGATCAGTAGCACCATGGAGAAGTAGCATTGAGGTAACAATTTTCACTTGTGGTTTTGTTTCTTTACATCAGATGCTTGATCCCCTTGATCCTGCTGCCGACTCGCCCAATCAGGTGAACACACGGATTCTGAAGGAGACAGAACTGCGGAAAGTAAAGGAGCTGGGCTCTGGCGTGTTCGGAACGGTGTACAAGGTCAGTGGGCGGAGGTCACTGTGCCTGAGAATGATGTAAACTTGGCAAATTCACACATCGTGAATCTTTTATTGTATCATGTGGAGATCTTCCTGTGATGCTAAAGCTGTTGAATTCTTTCCACTATTGTGGCTGTTGTCCATGGTGATAATTTAATGTGATGGACAGTTTTGCATTCAGAAGGTAGAAAAAAAAACTGTTCCTAAGGAAGGGGCACTAAAGAGAGAGTAAAATATAAAACTGGAAAAAAATATTGTTTGAACAAAGACAAAATGGTTCTCCAGGGTTGCCACGGGTCTGCCAGTATGTCTGAGAAATCTTGTGTTAAACAGACCCAAGCATATGATCAATCCCTTTTAAACTTTAATTGATACGGGGATTGATTATGGTGTGTTGTTTCAGTGAACAGACGGCTGGATAAAAAGGCTGGAGGAGGAGGGAAGGATGGGCAGGGAGAGGATAGGAGAGGGAAGGTGAGAATTGATCGAGGGAGGGGGTGTGGCTCTGTGAATGCAGAGCTGAGGGAAAGGGAGAGAGAGAGAAAGGAACAGAGCCAGAGGAAATGAGAGATGGGGGTGGGGGGTCTAACAGAAACAGGAGAAGTTGATGTTCATACCATAGTTGGAGAGGGCCCAGATGTGACCCTATCTGCGGGTGGTCTCAGTCCGGCAGTGCATGAGACCTTGGGCAGACATGTCAGCAAAGGAATGGGGCAGGGAGTTGAAATGCGAGGCCACTGGGAAATCCATGCTATTGCGGCAGAATCTCCCAGTCTGTGTACAGTCTCTCCAATGTGGAGACTCAAAACTAGGCACTCGTTTACTAGTTTTAATTTGTAGCTACGTATTGGGAAGAATGTACGGCAAAGAGTTTTGGTGACAGGTAAGGAAAATATCAGGTGAAGACTGTCAGACCCACCTTGGTTATTTTTATTTCTGTAAAAGTAAAAAGTACCTTTTCTGGTTTCTGCTAACCTGCTCTCCTCTTCTCCCCCTTCCCTTGCCCTGTCCAGCTCTCCTCCCCCTTCCCTTTCCCTTCACCCAGCCATATCTTCTCCCTCTGCTCACTGCTGTCCACTCCCTCTCTTCTCCAATTATTACCTCCTGCCTTTGTGAGCATGACTCCCCCCACCCTTTTGTTCAGGCGCCTGCCGACATTTTGTCCGTACCTTGATGATGGGCTCTAGCCCGAAACGTCGGTTCTGTATCTTTACCTTTGCTGTATAAAAGACATTGTTTGACCTGCTGAATTTCTCCAGCATTGTGTTTTTACTTATTTTCCTTCCTAATTCTCTGATAAAATTTCTGTTCCCAGGGTCTCTGGATTCCTGAGGGCGAGTCTGTAAAGATTCCAGTGGCCATCAAGGTCTTGCAGGAAGGACATTGCTCTGAGACCTCGAGTGTAGTGAATGAGGTAAGACTGCATTTTTTTAAAGCATTGAAGGATGTACATGTGGTGTTGGTTTATTTATTGTCTATTTCAATTTGCCCCTGAGTGGACAGAGGAAGAGTTGATCACTTTGGGAAAATACTCTCCCACTCTACTTAATCCATAAGGTGGCAGATGGAACATCACTTTAACTCTCACTAGTTAAGAATGGCTGATTTTCTTACATTTGACTTTCCCTTGGATGACCAGGTGGATTTAGTCAACAATCCAAAGGTTCCATTTATTGTCACTTTGAAAATGTTATATACATGATATACTTCAACTTCGGCCCACTGTAAGGCTTTTTTGCCTTTTTTTTTTTAAAAAGTCGTTGCGAGCATTGCCCAGTGCCCGTTACAGTCAGAGAAAGAGAGTCTTCAGAATCACTGAGTGTCTATGGATTCCCCTCCAGCCTTCCCGCAGCCTCTGTCTGCTTGAGCAGACATGGGTTGCTTGAGCTCTGGATCTGAACCTCCGACACGACCAGGAAGCCCTCAGCGCCCTCTTGAATCCCAGCTCCAAGACCTGGCTAACCAGGATTCTCCAGCAGCCCATCTGGGTCCCCCAACTGCTAGCCACAAACAGCCCCGTAGCCTGTGTGTGTCCACTGAGCCCTTCGTTAGTCCGCTGCCCTGGTCACCATCTCCTCTGCTTGTCCTTCTCAATAGGGGGGGTGGGAGCTTAGGTTGGTTATCATCAATGAGGCCAGCTTTTTTAAATAAAAAAAACATTTATTTAATTGCTTGAATTTAAATTCCCCAACTGGTGGGATTTGAACTCATATCTTCAAACAAATAGTCTAGAAATACAAATGCTGATCTAGTAACTGCTACACTATAGACCAGGGATGGCCAACCTTTTCATTTTTCATTTAGACATCCACCACAGCCCAATTAACCTACAGGACCTACAAAAAAATGAAAAGATTGGCCACCCTGGTATAAACCAATGTATGGAATTCCCATTGTTAGATTTTATATTAAATTTAAAGTTTTAAATTTAAATGTAGGCATATAGCACGGTAACAGGCCCTTCCGGCCCACGAGCCCATGCTGCCCATTTATGCTAAATTGACCTACCCCCCACCCCCAGTACGTTTTGAAGGGTGGGAGGAACATGGAGTCCCTGGGGAAAACCAACGCAGACACTGGGAGAACGTACAAACTCCTTACAGACAGTGCTGGATTTGAACCCCGATCACTGTAACAGCATTGTGCTAACTTCTACGCTAATCGTGCCGTGCCAATGTGAAAGATCACAGGCTAATTTGCATCCTTATCCAAAATGTCTGGCCAGATGTAGGCAGGGCACACAACTGTGGGAAGCATCAGCTCTGAGTCTTTCCCTTTTCCTATCCAAGGGTTCCCGAGACAAAGGGCAGTGCAGCAGTTTGGGGGGGATGGACCTTGTAGAGATTCATAAAATGATGAGGGGTGACAGTCTTTTCCAAGGGTGGAGAAGTCCGACACTATAGCATGCAGGTTTACCATGAGAGTGGGGAAATTTTAAAGGCGATCTCAAGGGCAGGATTTTCCACACAGAGGCAGCTGCTTGTATGAAATGAGCTGCCAGAGGAAGTTGTAGAGGTAAGGATAATTATAGCATTTGAAAGGAATATGGACGTGTATTTCGATAGGAAAGGATGAGAGGGATATTGGCCTATTGTAGGAAAAGGGGATGAGGCATCATGTTTGGCATCAAGCTAGGTTGAAGAGCCTGTTTTTGTGCTGAACAACTCGACAACTCCATGGAAGTGGTCAGGGGAGCATTTGAATAGCTCCATGTACTTTCATCACAGTCTTGGCTTAGCCCATTTGGGATATTAGTAGACAAATGGTTTGAAATTTAATTGTTATTCACATTTTAAATGAAATTAGACGAACGAGGCAGCATGAGGTTAGCGCAACCCTGTTTACAGCGCCAGAGACACGGGTTTGAATCCGCGCTGTCTGTAAGGAGTTTGTACGTTCTCACTGTGTCTGCGTGGGTTTCCTCTGGGTGCTCCAGTTTCCTCCCACCATTCAAAACGAACCAGGGGTTGTAGGTTAATTGGGCAGCATGGACTCGTGGGCTAAAATGGCCTGATACCATGCTGTAGGTCTGTACGTAAACCCTCCAATCTGGTTTAGTTGCAGAATTCTCATTAGACAATAAATGATGTACAGCACTCTCCTGGAACTAGATTTTGCAGGTTAAGAATCCCACACCTTAGTCTGCAGTCTTCTGAGCAACATCACATGGGCTTTTCTTCATGTTCCATCAATGTTGCAGTTGACACAGCATCACTTAGCTCACAACTGTTTCTGAGACGAGTGACGGCACAGAAAAATTGGTTAGTTTCACTAGAGATGGTATGTGTTTAGGCGACACAGTTGGCGTAGCGGGTAGTGCAGCGCCAGTGATGGGGACAGTGGTTCGAATCCCACGCTGTCTGTCAGGAGTTTGTACATTCTCCTCAGGGGTTCCAGTTTCTTTCCACCATGCGAACTGTATGTTAATAGGTGTAAATTGGGCGGCACGGGCTCATGGGCTGAAATAGCCTGTTACTGGGCTCTATGTCTAAATTTAAATTTAAAGCCAAGTAGAACATGGATGGGGGTGAGGTGGTGAAGAGAAATTATTGGGGAACATTTCCCTTGAGGGGAAGAGAAATGGAGACAATGAACAATAAAAATAAAGTTGCTTCTTTCCTTTGTGGGCTGATTTTTTTTGATGAAGCAACGATGATTTGTGCTGATGTGTTGTTTGAATTTGTGTCTCTTTTTTTTGCCTTGCACACGGTGGTCTGTGGAGAAAAGATTTCACCAATTATCTCTGTAATTTCTAACAGTTGGTGTACACTGCCCTTGTTATTCCCATTATGTTGTATTTGTAGGACATGTTGATGGTAGGCAGCCTAGATCACCGACATGTTCTGCGGCTTCTTGGGATCTGCCCAGGAACCCCACTCCAGATAGTTACACAGCTCCTGCCACTTGGCTCGCTCCTTGAGTACCTCCACAAAAACAAGGATAACATCCAGTCCAAAATGCTTCTTAACTGGTGTGTTCAGATTGCCAAGGTAAGGGAGACCCTCTTATTTTTTGTTTGTTAAGAGACAAGCATTCAGTTTAGTCTTGGTAAAGTTCTCTGATGAAACTCTTGGGTTAATAATTACAGTTAAAAACTCCTGTTATCCGGAATTCAAGCAACCTGAGGAAAATAAATAAATATTTCAGACATTAATAACAAATAAAAATTTAAATAAAAGTTTAAAATTGAAAATGTTTCCTGAAGTAACATAAACCAATATCCAGCCAGAGGAGGGAGAGCCTTGGTCGGGCTTTGCTCATAGCAGCTGTTTGAATAAAGTTGTGTGAAACAGCAATGGGGTGAGGGGGGGGGGGGTTGTCGCCCAGGATGAAGAGCTGGTTGATGCCACTCGCTGCTGGGGTCTCTCTTAAAGTGTCTTCTTACCCCTGCTGAGTAAAAGTCTTTACATTTATTTGTATATTAGTAAGGCTTGATCTGTAAACTTGAGGGAGGGGGTGGGTAATTATGACCGTGGCTTGGTTAGCTCAGTAGCTAGCGGAACTCTGTTACAGCGCTAGCGACCGGGGTTCGATTTTAAATTTTGTAAGTTATGGGATTTACCTGATAAAAGTGAACTTTACATAATTAAATACCGCAATACTGATCTTTTAAAAAAAATTTACATTTTGCACTGTCTTTTGTTTTTTAAACTGTTATCTTAATGCAGATGTATTAGATTGGCATTGTAAGGGCAAGTCTTAAGTAACCAGAAAACTTGCTTATCTGGCATCTACCAATTCCTGTAGATGCCAGATACTGGAGGTTTTGCTGCACTTCTGACCGAGTTTAATAAATTGAGATTGTTACCACAGGGCATGAGATACCTGGAGGAGAAGAAGATGATTCATCGGAACCTGGCTGCCAGAAATGTACTGGTGAAATCCCCTAGCCACGTTCAGATCACAGACTTTGGCATCATCAACCTTTTGGCATTAGATGAAAAGAAGTATTTTTTCGATGAAGTTAAGGTTTGTGATTTTTTTTTTCTTCTTGGTTGTGTAATCGACAAAGGCAAAATATGAACTTCCTTCTTTCACAAATACTGGTTTCAATACATCAGGGAAACCTAAATTAATTTATTTGTTATATTTGAAGAGAAGATTCTTTTCATCACCATTACAGGTGCTTCAGTCCATGATCTTGTACGAAACCTACCCCTGACATCTCCCCTAAATTCCCTCCCTTCACTTTGTACAAATGTCCTCTGGTGTTTGCTGTTCCTGCCCTGGGAGCAAAAAGCGTTGGCTATCCACCCTATCTATGCCTCTTAGAATCTTCTAGACCTTCATTAAGTCTCTTCTCATCCTTTTCTCCAAAGAGAAAAACCCTCACTCTGTTAACCTTCCCTCATAAGACACATTCTCCAATCCAGGCAACATCGTGGTAAGTCTTCTCTGCTCCCTCTCCATAGCTTCCACGTCCTTCCTATGATGTTGAGTCCATTTGGGTAGAGATAAAGAATAACAAAGGGAAAAAATTATTGGTGGGTGTTATCTATCGCCCATCAAATAACAATAGTTTAGAGGCACAGGAAATAAATAGAAAGATAAGTGAGGCATGTAATAATGATACGGCAGTAGTCATGGGGGACTTTAACTTCCACATAGATTGGGAAAATCAAGTTGGTCGTGGGAGTCTGGAAGAGGACTTCATAGAATGCATCCGCGATAGCTTTCTTGAGCAGCACGTTAAGGAACCAACAAGAGAAAATGCTCTCCTGGATCTAGTGTTGTGCAATGAAATAGGTAGAGTAAATGATGTAATAGTCAGAGACCATCTGGGAAATAACGATCATAGTATGATTGAATTTCTCATTCAGATGGAAGGAGAAATAGTTAGATCTAAAACTAATATATTATGCTTAAACAGGGGTGACTACCATAGGATGAGGGAGGAGTTGGGCAGAGTGGACTGAGAGCACAGGCTAATTGATGAAACAGTGGAAGATTTTCAAAGAAATATTTTGTAATGCTCAACAAAAATATATTCCGGTCAGGAAAAAGAGCAGCAAGGGAGGGAAAAATCAACCGTGGTTAATAAAGGAGAGTATAAAATTGAAGGCGCAGGTGTACAAAGCTGCAAAGAGAAGTGGGAAACTGGAAGATTGGGATAACTTTAAGAGACAACAAGGGGTTACAAAGCGGGTAATAAGAAATGGGAAAAAGGATTATGAAAGTAAATTGGCACAAAATATAAAAACAGAAAGCAAAAAATGTTCTAAATATATAAAATGGAAGAGGGTGGCCAGAGTTAACATAGGACCCTTGGAGGATGAGAAAGGAAAACTGGTAGCAAAAAATGAGGAAATGGCCGAGGAATTTAACAAATATTTTGTGTCAGTCTTCACGGTGGAAGACACGTCCAGCATGCACATGTGCGGAGTTAAGGATGCGAATGTTGGGGAGGGCCTTGATAAAATAGTTGTTACAAAGGAAGTAGTGATGGAGAAACTAATGGGACTAAAGCCAGACAAATCACCTGGTTCTGATTATATGCATCCAAGGGTTCTGAAGGAAATGGCAGAAGTTATAGTTGATGCATTGGTGGTCATAGACCAAAATTCCTTGGATTCTGGGCAGGTGCTGGCAGACTGAAAGACAGCAAATGTCATGCCACTTTTTAAGAAAGGATGTAGGCAGAAGACTGGAAATTATCGGCCAATTAGCTTGACGTCTGTAGTTGGAAAAATGCTTGAAGCCGTCATTAAAGATGAAATAATGAAACTTTTGGAACGTAAGGGTTCAATCAGGCAGATGCAGCATGGTTTTAGAAAGGGAAGATCTTGTTTGACAAACTTGTTAGAATTCTTTGAGGATATAATGGGTGTGGTGGATAAAGGGGAACAGGTTGATGTTGTATATCTGGATTTCCAGAAAGCGTTTGATAAGGTGCCACACAAGAGACTTCTCAGTAAGTTACAGAAAAATGGAGTCCGGTAAGTATATTGGCCTGGATTGAAAATTGGTTGTCTGACAGGAGGCAGAGAGTCGGGATAAGTGGGAGTTTTTCAGGTTGGCAGAGAGTGGTAAGTGGGGTGCCGCAGGGGTCGGTGTTCATCATTTACATTGATGACTTGGAGGAGGGGACAAAATGTGGTGTAATCAAGTTTGCGGATGACACCAAATTGAGTGGAAGAGCAAATTATAATGAGGATGTGGAGAGTCTGCAGAGGGATATAGTTAAGCTGGATGAGTGGGCAAAGATCTGGCAGATGGAGTACAATGTTAGTAAGTGTGAGGTTATCCACTTTGGCAAGAAAAATAAGAGCTGAATATTATTTAAAGGGTGAAAAACTACAGCATGCTGTTGTGCAGAGGGTCTTGGGAGTGCTTGTGCATGAATCGCAAAAAGTTAGGTTGCAGGTGCAGCAGGTTATTAAGAAGTAAAATGGAATGTTGGCCTTCATCGCTAGAGGAATTGAATTCAGGAGTAGGGAGGTAATGTTGCAACTGTATAAGGTACTGGTGAGACCGCACCTGGAGTACTGTGTCCAGTTCTGGTCTCCATATTTGAGGAAGGATATACTGGCTTTGGAGACAGTCCAGAGGAGGTTTACTAGGTTGATCCCTGGGATGAAGGGGTTGACTTATGATGAAAGATTAAATCGTCTAGGATTGTATTCACTCGAGTTCAGAAGAATGAGAGGAGATCTTATAGAAACATATAGGATTATGAAGGGTATGGATAGGATAGATGTAGGAAGGTCTTTTGAGCTGGCCGGGGAAACTAAAACGAGAGGGCACAGTCTCAAGATTCAGGGGAGTAGATTTAGGACAGAGATGAGGAAAAATAGTTTTTCCCAGAGAGTAGTGAATGTTTGGAATTCTCTAATCAGGGAAGTGGTTGAGGCTGCTTCATTAAACATATTTAAAATTTGGTTAGATAAATTTTTACATGATAGAGGAATTAGGGGATATGGGGAGAAGGCAGGTAGGTGGAGTTAGGTCATAAATTAGATCAGCCATGATTTTATTGAATAGCGGAGCAGGCTCGATGGGCCATATTTGGCCTACTCCTGTTCCTACTTCCTATGTTCCTATGATGAGGTGACCAGAACAGAACACAGTACTCCAAGTGTGGTCTCACAAGAGATATACAGAGCTGCAACATTACCTCACGAGTCCTGAACTCAATCCCCTGTCGAATGAAGGCCAGCATCCTATACGCCTTCTTAACTCTCCTATCAACCTCCATGGCAACTTTGAGAGGTCTACAGATTTGGACCCCAAGGTCAATCTGTTCTTCCCCACTGTTAAGAATCCTGCCATTAACCCTGTACTCTGTCTTCAAGTTTGACGTTCCAAAATGCATCACTTCACACTTATCCAGATTGAACTCCATCTGCCCAACTCTGCATCCTGTCGTAACCTATGTTGATCTTGTACACTATCCCCAATGCCTCCAACCTTGGTGTCATCTGCAGACTTACTGACCCATCCTTCTAACGTATTCATTTGATGGGAATCTTTCTCTTTGTGACAAGCTTCGCAGGTACATAAGGTAAGGAGCAGGAAGAGGCTTGTCAGCCCCTTGAGCCTGTTGCGATGTTCAGTAAGATCACGCCTGATCCTCCATCTCAATGGGACACTTGCTATTCTTTCAGCAAAGTTTTTTTTTACATAAGATGTACAACAGCAGTGTTCCACAAAGTTGTGAGCCTTTGTACAACTGGCTTTGCGCAAATACTCATGAATGAAGAGCAGATTGTCTTTCACTTCCGTCATCAAGCCAATGAATATCTTGTCAGTTTATGCAATTGGACATGGAAGATTTCCGATTGAATTTCAAGTGTGAGATGTTGCACTTTGGTAGGTTAAACCAGGGCAGGACTTAGATGGTGAATATTAGAGTCCTGGGTGAGGGCATTGAGTACAGGAGCAGGGACATCATGTTAGAACTATAGATGACCCAAACTGGGAAGGGTGCAGATAATATTTATGAGAATGTTATCAGGTCTGGCAGGCTTGGATTTGAAGTAGAGCCTGAATAGGCTTGGACTTCTCCCTGGAGTGTTAGGAGGCCAATGGGGTACATCATGAGGTGTGTAGATGAGAGGAAGAGTAATGGTCTTTTTCCCCAGGGTAGAGATGTCAAAAAACCCAGAGGGCATAAGGTGAGAGAGGAGAGATTTAAAAGGGATCTGAGGGGCTCTTTCTTCATAGAGAAGATGGTAGCTGCCAGACAATGTATTGGCGGTGGGGACAATTGAAATGTGCAAAAGGCATTTGAAAGGATAGGGGCCGAATGCAGGCAAATGGGACTAGCTTGGTCAGCATGGACAAGTTGGGCTGAAGGGCCTGTTTTTTTTGTTCTTGGAGAACTTGATGATTCCATCTATGAATTAAACACAGAGTAGGGAATTCCCCCAATGTTCAACAAACTCACCAGTGGGGCATCATATCTGTGGTGCGCAAATTGGCAGCAATGTTTACCTGGAGAGCAAAAGTTTTTATTTTAAATTGTAATGATTTCCTTGTATGTGAAACACTTTGGGACAAATCGAGTGATGATGAGATAGTGTGCTCAAAAGCTGCAAGGTTTGCTTTGTCCATTCATTTCCGAGTATATTCAATGGTCTGATTTACTTTTCAATAATATAGGGAATCTCAAATTTATAAATTGGAAAATAATAATTTGTACAATCGAGAACTGCCAACATTGCTGCGCTAAAGGAATTTTGCTGGTTAAATTTGCACTCCTGTTAAACAGCGAAGCTTCTGGAGAAATTGGCTTGTATGAGAATACATTTGATATTGCGGAAACCAGCTCCTGACATGAACAGGAATGATTAATGATGCACATTCTCCATCATGTTAAAGGGACAGGCGTCAACAATGGAAATGTAGTTGCACAGATTTGAGGTCAACTTTAAAGGCGCAAATACAAGGTCAGCGCTTTGCTGATCCAAATATTTAGCGATTTCAAAATTGTCAAAAATGTATGATGCTCTTTTTGGGCATAAACTGTGGATGGAATCAGAATCTGCATTTATTGTCATGAACATCTCTTTTTTATTAAAAAAACTTTATTTAGAAGAATTTAAACAACTTACAATCCAACATTACAGAAAAATAAACAATTTTTTGTATATAAAAAAAAACCCTCCCACCCCTTCAGGGGAGCCAAATATGAAAATAAAACATAGAATATATACAGTATTTCAAAGTGTTTCTAAATTCATATATTCCAAATAAGGAGACCACATTTTAACAAAAAAAGAATAATTATCATCCAAGTTGCATGTAATTTTTTTCCATAATAATACAAATTCTCAATTCATTATGCCAGTGTGCTATATTAATCTCCACATTATCTTTCCAAGTTCTAGCTATACATTTTCGTGCTCCAGACAGCACTAAATGTATAAATGCAATTTGAAATTTATCCAATCCCAATCCCTTCAAAGAAACCATATAGCCCAATAAAAAAATCGATGGGTCTAATGGTAATTTAATTTTAAATAATTTTTTCCAAAACCAGCCTGATTCCTTCCCAAAATGGTTGTACTTTAACACAAGACCAAATGGCAGGTAAAAAAATTCCAGTACATAATCCACATCTAAAACAAGAGTCCGAATTACTAGACCCATATTTTTTCAATTTCTCTGGAGTCAAATACAACTGATGTAAAAAAAAAATCATAATTAACCATTCCATATCACACATTCATCACTTTTGTTACACTATCATGACACATTACCTCCCAATTATCTTCATGAAAAATATAAGTTAAATCACTTTCCCATTTAGTCCTAGATTTCTCCCATTCCGGTTTATCCATACTTTCCTGTAACAATTGATGCATATCTGAAATATAACCTTTCTTTGGTACAGAGGAAATCAAAGATTCAAATTTCGTCAACATAGGTAAATTCAGTTCTTTACCATAATTATATTTTATCAAAACTCTAAGTTGATAGTACACAAATAAAGAATTTACAGATATATCAAATTTCTCCCTCAATTGACCTTCTTCAAAACAGTCCTGAACTATCTTTATACCCTTAGAATTCCATCTCTTTAAATGATTATTGAACATTGAAAAAGGAATAAGCTGATTATGATATAACGGGGTTTGAATTGATAATTTACCCTTTGATCCTAAAACCATTTTTGTTTTAAACCATATCCTTAACAAATGTTTTAATACTGGCATATTACATTCCCGTAGGAGAAGGCCACTCCGATATAGGAGAAGGCCACTCCGATATAGGAGAAGGCCACTCCGATATAGGAGAAGGCCACTCCGATATAGGAGAAGGCCACTCCGATATAGGAGAAGGCCACTCCGATATAGGAGAAGGCCACTCCGATATAGGAGAAGGCCACTCCGATATAGGAGAAGGCCACTCCGATATAGGAGAAGGCCACTCCGATATAAAACCTACGACCCAAGGACCTCGCTGCCACGTCCCAGCTTGCTTGGCCACGGCACACGAACCATGGGTGTAAAGGGTGGGGCCAGTACTGCGCGCACTGCACTCCACCTAAAAGCTCCTTTGCGCAGGCCCGAGGACAGGTCCACGTCCTCCCCCTCCACGTCCTCCCCCTCCACGTCCTCCCCCTCCACGTCCTTCCCCTCCACGTCCTTCCCCTCCACGTCCTTCCCCTCCACGTCCTTCCCCTCCACGTCCTTCCCCTCCACGTCCTTCCCCTCCACGTCCTTCCCCTCCACGTCCTTCCCCTCCACGTCCTTCCCCTCCACGTCCTCTCCCTCCACGCCTTCCCCCTCAAAAGATGCTCACAAACTCAAGCTAGCATGCTGGAACATCAGAACCATGCTAGACAAGGCTGACAGCCACCGACCTGAACGTCGGTCTGCCCTCATTGCACATGTACTCCTCAGACTTGACATCGACATAGCCGCTCTCAGTGAAGTCCGCCTGGCAGATGTAGGCAGCCTCCAAGAACGCGGCGCGGGCTACACACTCTACTGGTCTGGCAAGCCTTCGGATGAACGACGCCTATCTGGTGTAGGCTTCATGGTCAAGAGCTTCATTGCCTCCAAACTCGAAAACCTTCCGACAGGCCTCTCGGACCGAATCATGTCCATGCGACTCCCCCTTCAGAACAAGCGTCACATCACCCTCATCAGTGTCTATGCCCCAACCCTCCAGGTGGAACCAGCAGAAAAGGACAAGTTCTACACCGACCTGCGCAACCTCATCCAACGCACCCCTACAGCCGACAAGGTTGTCATCCTGGGCGACTTCAACGCTCGTGTCGGCAAAGACTCAGAAACCTGGCCAGGAATCCTGGGCAAGCATGGCGTCGGCACGTGCAACGACAATGGGCGCCTCCTGTTGGAGCTCTGCGCAGAACAGCGGCTTGTCATTACAAACACCCTTTTTCAGCAGAGGGACAGCCTTAAGACCACCTGGATGCATCCCCGATCCAAACACTGGCACCTCCTGGACTACATCCTGGTGCGAGAAAGTGACAAACGAGATGTGCTCCACACCAGGGTCATGCCTAGCGCGGAATGCCACACTGACCACCGGCTGGTTCGCTGCAAGCTCAACCTTCACTTCAAACCAAAGCCCAGGAACAATAAAGCCCCCAGAAAGAGGTTCAATGTTGGAAACCTGCAGTCAGACGAAGCGAGAGGAAACTTCCAGGCAAACCTCAAAGCAAAGCTCGACGATGCAACCCGCCTCACGGACCCGTCCCCTGAAACCCTCTGGGATCAGTTGAAGACTACCATACTGCAATCCACTGAAGAGGTACTGGGCTTCTCCTCCAGGAAAAACAAGGACTGGTTTGACGAAAACAGCCAGGAAATCCAGGAGCTGCTGGCAAAGAAGCGAGCTGCCCACCAGGCTCACCTTACAAAGCCGTCCTGTCCAGAGAAGAAACAAGCCTTCCGTCGCGCATGCAGCCATCTTCAGCGCAAACTCCGGGAGATCCAAAATGAGTGGTGGACTAGCCTCGCCAAACGAACCCAGCTCAGCGCGGACATTGGCGACTTCAGGGGTTTCTACGAGGCTCTAAAGGCTGTGTACGGCCCCTCACCCCAAGTCCAAAGCCCGCTGCGCAGCTCAGACGGCAAAGTCCTCCTCAGCGACAAGATCTCCATCCTCAACCGATGGTCAGAACACTTCCAATCTCTTTTCAGTGCCAACCGCTCAGTCCAAGATTCCGCCCTGCTCCAGCTCCCTCAACAGCCCCTAAGGCTAGAGCTGGATGAGGTTCCCACCCTGGATGAGACATATAAGGCAATCGAACAACTGAAAAGTGGCAAAGCAGCAGGTATGGATGGAATCCCCCCAGAAGTCTGGAAGGCTGGCGGCAAAACTCTGCATGCCAAACTGCATGAGTTTTTCAAGCTTTGTTGGGACCAAGGTAAACTGCCTCAGGATCTTCGTGATGCCACCATCATCACCCTGTACAAAAACAAAGGCGAGAAATCAGACTGCTCAAACTACAGGGGAATCACGTTGCTCTCCATTGCAGGCAAAATCTTCGCTAGGATTCTACTAAATAGAATAATACCTAGTGTCGCCGAGAATATTCTCCCAGAATCACAGTGCGGCTTTCGCGCAAACAGGAACTACTGACATGGTCTTTGCCCTCAGACAGCTCCAAGAAAAATGCAGAGAACAAAACAAAGGACTCTACATCACCTTTGTTGACCTCACCAAAGCCTTCGACACCGTGAGCAGGAAAGGGCTTTGGCAAATACTAGAGCGCATCGGATGTCCCCCCAAAGTTCCTCAACATGATTATCCAACTGCACGAAAACCAACAAGGTCAGGTCAGATACAGCAATGAGCTCTCTGAACCCTTCTCCATTAACAATGGCGTGAAGCAAGGCTGTGTTCTGGCACCAACCCTCTTTTCAATCTTCTTCAGCATGATGCTGAACCAAGCCATGAAAGACCCCAACAATGAAGACGCTGTTTACATCCGGTACCGCACGGATGGCAGTCTCTTCAATCTGAGGCGCCTGCAAGCTCACACCAAGACACAAGAGAAACTTGTCCGTGAACTACTCTTTGCAGATGATGCCGCTTTAGTTGCCCATTCAGAGCCAGCTCTTCAGCGCTTGACGTCCTGCTTTGCGGAAACTGCCAAAATGTTTGGCCTGGAAGTCAGCCTGAAGAAAACTGAGGTCCTCCATCAGCCAGCTCCCCACCATGATTACCAGCCCCCCCACATCTCCATCGGGCACACAAAACTCAAAACGGTCAACCAGTTTACCTATCTCGGCTGCACCATTTCATCAGATGCAAGGATCGACAATGAGATAGACAACAGACTCGCCAAGGCAAATAGCGCCTTTGGAAGACTACACAAAAGAGTCTGGAAAAACAACCAACTGAAAAACCTCACAAAGATAAGCGTATACAGAGCCGTTGTCATACCCACACTCCTGTTCGGCTCCGAATCATGGGTCCTCTACTGGCACCACCTACGGCTCCTAGAACGCTTCCACCAGCGTTGTCTCCGCTCCATCCTCAACATCCATTGGAGCGCTTACATCCCTAACGTCGAAGTACTCGAGATGGCAGAGGTCGACAGCATCGAGTCCACGCTGCTGAAGATCCAGCTGCGCTGGATGGGTCACGTCTCCAGAATGGAGGACCATCGCCTTCCCAAGATCGTGTTATATGGCGAGCTCTCCACTGGCCACCGTGACAGAGGTGCACCAAAGAAAAGGTACAAGGACTGCCTAAAGAAATCTCTTGGTGCCTGCCACATTGACCACCGCCAGTGGGCTGATATCGCCTCAAACCGTGCATCTTGGCGCCTCACAGTTTGGCGGGCAGCAACCTCCTTTGAAGAAGACCGCAGAGCCTACCTCACTGACAAAAGGCAAAGGAGGAAAAACCCAACACCCAACCCCAACCAACCAATTTTCCCCTGCAACCGCTGCAATCGTGTCTGCCTGTCCCGCATCGGACTTGTCAGCCACAAACGAGCCTGCAGCTGACGTGGACTTTTTACCCCCTCCATAAATCTTCGTCCGCGAAGCCAAGCCAAAGAAGATTACATTCCCGTAATAAATTCACATTCCACTTAAATATAAACTGATGCACCTCAACTTCTGAAATACAAGCCATTTCCACCTTCACCCAACTCGGAGGCTGATCCATATCCATCAATCTATTGACGAATTTCAACTGAGGTGCTTCATAATAATTTTGAAAATGGGGTAACTGCAATCCACCTAATGCATATTTCCATGTAAGTTTGTGTAAAGCTGCTCGTGCTAATTTTCCCTTCCATAAAACTATTCAAATCCTGAAAAAAACCCTTTGGAAGTAAACATGGTATCGACTGAAACAGATATTGAATTCGAGGAAAAATATTCATTTTAATACAATTTACTCAACCAATTAATGTTAACGGTAGATATTTCCATTTAATCAAATCCATTTAAATCCTTTTTAATAAAGGAAGATAATTGAATTTATATAAAGATTAATAATCTGCATTTATTATTACTCCAAAATATTTAATTCTATCTGACCATTTTAATTTTATAATATTTTTATATTCTGAATAATATCCTTCCCCAACTGGCAATATTTCACTCTTATGCCAATTTATTTTACATCCAGGTAGCTCTCCAAATTTCAACAAACAATCTTGTAAATTTTTCAAAGACTGCTCCGGTTCTGTCAAATATACCAACACATCATCTGCAAATAAATTAATCTTATATTCATCATCTGCAATTTTCATCCCTTTAATCTTATAATTCTGTCATATTGTCTGAACTAATGGGTTCAATAGCCAATGCAAACAAGACTGGTGATAATGGACAACCTTGCCGAGTCGATCGCATCAATTTAAATTGTAAAGAAATTTAACCATTTGTCACCACCCTAGCAATTGAATTTGTATATAGAGCCTTAACCCAACCAATAAAATAAAGGCCAAAGCTAAACTTTTCTCACACCTTAAATAGAAAATTCCACTCAACCCTATCAAAAGCTTTTTCCGCATCCAGTGGTTGGGTTGCTGTCTAAATGCATTGACCAATGTTATCAATCTAAGGATGTTATCCGATGCAATTCTAATAAAGCCTGTTTGATCTCTATGTATCAACTGAGTTAAATATTTAGTGAGTCTATTCGCTAACACTTTCACTATAATTTTATAATCTACATTTAATAAAGAAATAGGCCTATACAAAGATACTTTCAATGGATCCTTATCTTTCTTTGGAATCACCATAATTATAGCACTCGAACAAGATTCCGGTACAACTGATCCTCAGTTATTTGCTGCAATACATCTCCAAATACAGAGGATAAATCTTCATAAAATACCTTATAGGATTCAGCCAAAAATCCATCATCCCCTGGCAACTTCCCATTCGGCATCTCCTGTATAGCTTCCAATTCCTTAACCTCCTCTTCCCCCAAAACAGGTAATTTCAATTTAGGTAAATAAGATTCAATAGAACCAACGTCCTGCTTTCCCTCAGAAATATATAATTTTTGGTAAAATGAATAAAACTGATCATTGATTTCTTGAGGTTTATAAGTAACTGTTGAATTATTTTTAACAGCATTAATAGTTTGTGATGTCTGTTCCATTTTTAATTGCCATGCTAATACATTGTGAGTTCTCTCACCCAATTCATAATAACATTGCTTAAATCGGTAAATTAAATGCTCACACTGATAAGTTTGTAATGTATTATAACGTAATTTCAACTTCGTTAAAGCAGCTTTTTTTTAATCTTCTGTAACATCTTTCTGAAATTCCTTTTCCAACTCAGTAATTTGTTTCTCCAATGTTAGACTTTCTGCCACATTTTGTCTTTTAACTTTCGTAGTATAACTAATAATTGGCCCTCGTAAATATGCTTTCAAAGCATCCCACAGTACAAAATTACTAGTACTAAATTAATATTCACAGCCAAAAACAAAAGTAATAAACTCTGGTTTCCTCAGTAGCATTGTATTAAACCTCCATCTATAAGACGATTGTACCAATTCTGGACTTATACAGGAGAAAAATAACATAGAATGATCCGATATAACCTGACTTTTATATTCAGCCTATAGTACTTTACCTTGCAGATGTGCTGAAACCAAAAGAAAGTCTATTCTAGAAAATGAATCATGTCGAGATGAATGAAAAGAAAAATCTTAATCTGTAGGGTTTACACTCCTCCAAACATGAACCAAATTCAAATATTTCAACAAAGCTCCTATTTGTATGGCCACCTTTGATTTCCTTATACTTTTCGGAGATCTATCCAATAAAGGGTCCAAAACACAGCTAAAATCTCCCCCAACCAAAATATTATCATTAGTCTGATTTTAACAATTAAAAAGCCTCCGACATGAACCACTCATCATCTACATTAGGTGTGTAAATATTCAACAAAGTCCATGATTCAGCAAAATTTTTTTTTCGAAACTTTATTTATTAATTTTAACATATGAAGAAAGTAAGTAATTCACGTACAGAAAAAAATACAAAATAAAGTAATACAAGTACAAAATAACATAGTTAATACAGTACCAATCTCGGCATCTCCCCCTAACAACTAAAAACTAAGACTAAAAAAAGACTAAAAAAAAACTATTTTTAACCCCTAAACCCCCCCACCCCACCCCCACAATAAAGAGTGAAGAATTAATACTATTAGTATAATAAAAAAATAAATAAAAAAATATATCTTAAAAAAAAGATTGATATATATATATATAAAAAAAACAAAAAAAAAAAATTAATTATTAATCCAAAAATATTTTATTATATAAGAATATATATGAAAAAAACAAAAACAAAAAGAACTTAAACAAAAAAAGAATAACTAATAAAAAAACTAAAAAAAGATAAGAAAGAAAAAAAGAAAACATATATATAGAAAAAATATATAATAAAAAAGTTTTTTTAAAGAAAAAAAATGATTAATTCAAACTTATTTAAATTGTATATAATCAATAAATGGGGTCCACTTTAACTCATAAAAAGACATCTTATCTTGTATAGAAAAAGATATTCTTTCCATAACCAAACAAAACTTCACCTCTGAATACCACCTATCTAAAGACAATACATTTCTATTCTTCCAAGTAATCGCTATACATTTCTTGGCCACTGCCAGCGCTAAGTAAATAAAAGAGATCTGGTAATTATCTAATTCTAAATCAATCAACGGTTGCATATTCCCTAATAAAAATATATCAGGGTCTAATACAATAAGATTATATAGATTATTAAATACAGATTGAATACCTTTCCAAAATTGTTGTAACCGATCACACAACCAAACAGCATGTAAAAAAGTACCAGAAACCTGATCACAACGAAAACAAAGATCTGACTTACTAAAACCAAATTTTTTAAATTTTTCAGGTGTTAAATATAATTGATGTATAAAACTATAATTAACCATCGCCAATCTAGCATTAATCAATTTTCGAACACTATTACGGCAGATTTCAGACCAATCTTCTTCAGTTATTGTTAAACTTAAATCTTTTTCCTATTTCATTTTATCTTTATCCCAATCTATTTTACTTTCACTTTCCAAAAAAATACGATACAAACCTGATATATAACCCTTTTTTGGAAATGAGAGCACATATTTCTCAAAATCAGTTTCAGACAGAAAAAATCATTTGACGACCGCATACCTGTTTTATAAAAGATCTTAACTGATAATACACAAATATAGAATAACCACTTATATCAAATCTCTTTTGCAATTCTACAAAAGAACAAGAATGACCTTCTAAAAAAGTCAGATAAATTATGTATTCCTTTCTCCTCCCATTGTTTCAAAATAGTATTAGATACCGTGAAAGGAACAAGTTGATTATTATATAATGGTAATCTTCCTGACCACTTATTTTTCAATCCCATTTTTTGTAATTTACTTGTCCATAAATTCATTAAATGTTTCAATATTGGTACATCATAAGTTCGTAACAAATTTTTATTCCATCGAAATAAAAATTCATTCGAAAATTTTTCAGAAATAACTGCCAATTCTATCTGTGCCCAACTAGGCGTATCTTGTGTGGCCATTAATGTGCTAAGAAATCTAAATTGAGCTGCTTCATAATAAAATTGAAAGTTAGGTAGCCGTAACCCTCCAAATTGAAAATCCCACAGCAATTTTTTCAATACCACCCTAGGAAATTAATTCTTCCTAATAAACCCAAAGGTAAATCTTTCCATTTATCTAAATCTGCCTTAATCTTCTTAATTAAAGGAAGATAATTAAGTGAATATAAATTTTGGTAGTCAGTATTAACATTAATTCCCAGATATTTAATTTGTTTCGTCCACTTCAAATTCGTAATATTTCTAAACATTGAATAATCATCTTTACTAATTGATAAAATTTCACTTTTAGTCCAATTAACCTTATAACCAGATAATTGACCATAAATCTCTAAGGAATCTTGAAGTGCTGGCAGAGAAACATCAGGATCCACCAAATACAGCAAAACGTCATCCACAAATAAATTTATTTTATAATCTTCATTCAAGACTCTCATACCTTTGATACTATCATTCTGACATATTAATTGTGCTAGAGGTTCAATAACTAAAGCAAACAAGGCGGGTGATAATGGACATCCTTGTCTTGTTAAATTAAAGGATTCTGAAAGCAAACCATTAGTAACAACTCTAGCTTTCAGATCATTATACAGAGCCCTAATCATACCAATAAATGAGAGACCAAACGAAAACTTTTCGAGTACTTTAAATAAAAACTTCCATTCTACTATATCGAATGCCTTTTCTGCATCCAATGAAACCACCAATGGATAATTCTTCTGAAATTTAGATCTATTTATCAAAGTAATTAATCGTAGAATATTATCCGAAGCATACCTATTTTTTATAAAACCTGTTTGATCACGATGTATTATCTTTGGTAAATACTGAGCCAACCTATTAGCCATAACTTTAGCCACTGTTTTATAGTCTACATTTAACAAAGATATAGGATGGTAAGAAGCTACCTGTAAGGGATCTTTATCTTTTTTTGGTATAACTGTAATTATGGCATTAGAACAGGACTCAGGTAATTGAAAAGTATCATAAAGTTGTTGTATTACATTCTTAAATAAGGAAGATATATCAACATAAAAAGTCTTGTAAAACTCAATAGAAAAACCATCTCCACCAGGCGCTTTTCCATTTGGCATATCTTTTATAGCCATTTCAATTTCACTATCCGTAAAAGGTTTATCTAACTCTTGTCTGTCTTCTTGAGATAACTGTGGTAAATTAATATTTTTCAAAAAAGAGTCTATTGCGTCTTCTTTTATCTCTTTACATTCAGTCAAATAAAGTTTTTTGTAAAAATTACAAAATTAATCGTTAATTTCTTTTTGACTAAATGTAATACCCGATTTATTTCTAATAGCTGGTATAATCCTAGATAACTGTTCTTTTTTTAATTGCCAAGCTAATACTTTATGAGCTTTCTCACCCCATTCATAAAATTTATTTTTTGAACGATTCAACAAACATTCAAATCGATATGACTGTAACTTATTATACTTCAACTTTAAATTAGTTAATTGGATCTTTTGGAATTCAGTAGCTTTCTTTTGAAATTCCTTTTCACAGATTGTTATTTTCTTCTCCAAATCCTCAGTTTCTCTCTCTTTCTTCAGTTTGGATGCATAACTAATAATTTGACCTCGTAAAAAAGCTTTCATTGCGTCCCACAAAACAAACTGATCAGAAACAGAGTGAACATTATTAGCAATGAAATCCTCAATTTGTTTTCTCAAATAAACAATAAATTCTGGCTTTTGTAGTAACATAGTATTAAATCTCCATCTTAAAGTATGTTGTGTAACTTGAGAACTTTGATATTCCAATGAATGGTCCGAGACTAACCTTGCCTTATAATCCACAGATATAACCTTATCCTGTAAATGTGCCGAAATTAAAAAATAATCAAGTCTTGAAAAAGAATTATATCGAGAAGAATAAAAAGAAAAGTCTTTCTGTGTAGGATTAAATCTACGCCAAATATCAACTAAATTCAAATCTTTCATCATATTAGCCATATGTATCGCCATCTTAGATTTCTTAATTACCTTTGGATACTTATCCAATAACGGTTCTAATACCATATTTAAATCCCCCCCAATCATCACATTGGAATTAGCTTGTCCCAATAATAAAGATATTTCTGTAATAAAAGCAGTGTCTTCAACATTTGGAGCATAAACATCAATCAAAGTCCAGGCTTCATTAGAGATCATACAATTCAACTTAAGTAGTCTTCCTCCATTTTTCTCCTCATCTTGCAATTGAAACGGTGAATTCTTATGTACCAAAACCGCAACTCCTTTTGCCTTTGAATTAAATGAAGAATAGAAGACTTGTCCAACCCAGTCCCGCTTAAGTTTCAAATGTTCTTTATCTGTCAAATGAGTTTCCTGTAAAAAGGCCACATCTACTTTAAATTTTTTTAAATAAGCAAGTATTTTCTTACGCTTTATAGGATTATTCAAACCCTGAACATTAAGAGAAGCAAATTTAAATTTCGACATGTCTTACAATAGTTAGAAAAAAAACCCTAACTCTTACCCCCTTACCCTCTCTTAATACGATCAAAAAAAAGAAAAAAAAGAAAGAAGAGAAAAAAAGGAAAAAAAAATAATTTTTAAAAATTGTTTAAACAAAAAAGAATCCCCTTCACTCTTTAATCCAATAATACAAAAAAAAACGGGTAGGGGGTTAAAAATACCCCCTCCCGTCTAAACCGTGCAATGCGGTAACTCCCAAAAAAAAATGGGTGTGAGATAACTCACACGTAGCAGATGACTTTCAGAAAATAGTGCCTATCCAGTTCTCTTCCCCCAACTCTCACTTTATCTTAAACTAACATCATCATTATTTAATATCCCTTTTTTTTTAAAAAAAAAGCATTAGAAAAAAAGGACAACTCTTCTTTTAATCAGCTCCAACTGCTGAGTCACCATTACGACCATTCCTTCTTGGAGCACGGCTCTTTTCTTCCATCTCTTGTCTCCTTGGAGATCGCGGCGGACTATATCTCTGTTGAAACTGAGTGATTGGCAACTCTTGAGCAAATGCTATAGCTTCCTTTGGAGAATCAAAGAACTTTGGTTGATAACCATCTTGAAAAACCTTCAAAACAGCTGGATATCTAAAGGTTGCCTTATAACCTTTCTTCCACAACAACTCTTTAGCAGGGTTGAATTCCCGTCGTTGGAACATAACCTCTTGATTCAAATCCACATAGAAGAAAACTCGATTATTTTGAATCATCAAGGGTGATTTTCTCTGTTGTGCATTTCTAATAGCCACTCGTAAAATTATTTCTCTGTCATAATAATTCAAGCAACGAACCAAAACAGGTCTTGGACTTTGACCTGAAATAGGTCTTCTACGCAAAGCTCTGTGAGCACGTTCCAGTATTATACCTTCCGGGAAATGTTCTTGACCCAGCACCTGCGGAATCCATTCAGTAAAAAATTTTCTTGGGTCTGGTCCCTCCATACCTTCCGGCAAACCAATAATCTTTATATTGTTCCGTCTGGACTGGTTTTCCAAATAATCAATCTTTTTCACCAAATTTTTATTTTGAACTTGTAAGTCTTCAACCATTTTCGTCACATCAAGAACTTGATCCCGTATTTCGTCTATATCTTCTTCACACGAATTAAATTTATCTCTCACTTCAAGCTTAAAAGCTCCAAACTCAGCCATCTGTTGAGAATGTATTTTCACCAGGGTATTAAACCTAGTACCAAGTTCAGTCATAATCTTGGATAATCCCTGCATTGTATAAGATAATTTAGATTCAAGATTCACAAGAATCTTTTCAATTGGAAGAGATTCTGGCTCAACAGATTCCTGCTTCTTCTGCATAACCAAAGGATCTTCTGTTCCTTCCTTCATTCTTGTTGCCTTCCTTGTAGTATGACTGCGTGTGGAAACCCCAGCCACAGCCTCTCCAGCAGTGACTGGAGGACGCTGGCCGGGGTTTTCCCCAGTCCATAATGTATTAAGTTCTCCCAGTACATCAAGTTGTATAGGTTCTTCTATCTCAAGAGGTGCAATTTGCAGCGCCACCACTACAGTTGACAAATGCCTTTCCCCAGCCAGTGTTTCAGCTGGTAATAATTCAGCTGATGATACTACAAGCGGTTCATTCATAACATTGCCGTCAGATGCTACTGCGCATGTGCGAACCTGAGTAACTCTTTGTTCTAAAGGCTGTTTGGCGCCCTCTTTAGGGGGCTCTACCGATGTAACATAGAGCTCTGCATCCGAACACTGTACCTCTCTCCTGGAATCCATTTCACGCTGAGTCCCGGTGCTTTTTCTACAGGTAGGCTCCAAAACTTGAACTTTTGGTACCATCAGAAGTTAAATTAACAGCACTGAAGTTATCTAAACTTTTAAAGAATTTTAACGGGCATTTCTAGACAAAAAAATAAGATAGAGTCAGGAGAGGACTGGAAGGCACGTCTGATCCTTACGCCATCTTGCCACGCCCCTAGCAAAAATTTTACAATTCACCATCAAAAACCTCCCAGCATTTCCTTCAAACGATTCCAATTCAAACAGTAATTTCTTGTGAATTAAAATCGCTACACCCCTCGCCCTAGAATTAAAAGAAGAAGAAAACACATGCCCAACCCACTCTCTCTTCAATTTCAAATGATCTTTTTCGGTCAAGTGCGTTTCTTGCAAAAAAGCATTATCAACTTTCATTCTTTTTATATAAGCCAAAACTCGTTTGCGCTTAATTGGATTATTCTAACCCTGAACATTAAAAGTTGCAAAATTCAAATTAGACATTTCTTCAATCTAATAATATATCACACTACTATAAAATATTGCTCCCCTTTCTAATTCCCTTGATATTCTACACCATATAAAATTTCCAAAAAGTAAAAAAAAAAGAAAAAAATACAATCCCCAAACAAACTACTAAAAAGTAGCTAGCTCCCTAAAAATTTGGGTGTGGTAAAACCCACTAGTTGCAGGTGACTAAAGGTCTCAGTGTCATCCACCCCCCCCCCCCCCGCCCCACCCCAGTCAGACTTTCACAAAGTACTTAATCAAATATAATCAACCCAGCGATTCCAATCCCAATGATTGTTCCGGGTCCTCAATATCAAGAAGACTGCATCAATTCAACTTTCTTTCCATTCTTTCCGTATTTCCCATTCCCGTTTCCATTTACCCTCCTTTTAGGTGACATTGATGATGACTGTCCATTTCCTCGCAAATCTGGCAATGAATTAGCAAAAATTAATGCATCATGATCATTTTCAAAAAATTGAGATTGAAAATTCCCATAAAAAACTTTCAATACAGCCAGATAACGAAAAGCAAATTTATATCCCTTTCGACACAATACTTCTTTAGCTGAATTAAATTCTCTCCGCCTTCTAATAATTTCTTGATTGTCCTGTACAATGTCTACATCTACTAACATCATTTTTAACTACAGTCATATCTTTCTTCATAGAGGTCATCTCTTCACACATACTGTTCATTTTAGTTTTCACTTCCTTGGTTTATCTGAGTAGACGCTACACTGCGTGCTCCTAAACCACCAGGAATGGCTGCGGGCTCGCGAGTCTGTCCCCGCTTGGGTGATCCACCTGCGTGCCTGGATTCACGGGGGCGCGAGTCAGGGCCGGCTGAGCTCATCATATAACTGGTGCCATCTTGCGGATGTGCAATTGACGCCGGTGTAATACTCATCCGAGCAGGGATCCTTTGAAGATTTGGAACTCCAGTCAGCGACTCCGTGGCTTCAACTTCATCTCTAAAAATTTTCAATTAAGAGTGGGGGGGATTCAAACTAGAGGGCATGGTTTAAGATTGAAGGGGGAACATTATAAGGGGAACATGAGGGGAAATTTCTTTACGCAAAAGGTGGTAGGGATGTGGAATGAGCTTCCAGAAGACGTGGTTGAGGCGGGATCATTGGTTACATTTAAGGATAGACTGGATAGTTACATGGAGAGGAGAGGACTGGAGGGGTATGGACCGGGTGCTGGTCAGTGGGACTAGGAGGGTGGGGATTTGTTACGGCATGGACTCGTAGAGCCGAACTGGCATGTGTGCTGTAAGTGGTTATATGGTTAACTTGGTAGGTAGGTCTCAATCCTTCAACACTTTTATAAGGTAATTTCTTTTGTAGCTGAGTTTTTTATTTCTTCACATTTGTAGCCATATTAATCCTCCACTGTTCCAAAGTCTATAAATACTATTTTTAATCATTTTTACAACTTTTAAAATCGAGTATTTAGGAGTCTAACTGGGGAAAGGTGGAACTACACGTCTGCCCCCCATGCCATCTTGCCACACTCCAGTCATGAACATCTCTTGACAATAAATTGTTTTGCAGAGCGTTAACAGGTGCAAATGTTGCTATAAAATTAAATTAAATTTAGACATACAGCACGGTAACAGGCCGTTTCTGCCCACGAGTCTGTGCCATTAACCTACAACCCCCGGTACATTTCAAATGGTGGGAGGAAACTGGAGCCCCCAGGGAAAACCCACATAGACATGGGGAGAACGTACAAACTCCTTACAGACAGCCCGGGATTCGATCCCTGGTCCTGATCGCTGATGCTGCGCCAACCATGCCGAAAAGAAAGAGCAGAAAGAAGAGATCGTCCTGTGGTTCATTGTCCGTTGAAAAATCTGATGGTGGAGGGGAAGGTGTTGTCCTTGTGCCGCTGGGTGTTTGGCTTCCGGCTCCTGCACCCCATTCCTGATGGTAGCATGGGGGTCCTTGAGGGTAGAGTTGAAGTGGCCAGATCACATGATAACCACTGAAAACAGGAGCACAGCCTCTGTCAAATCTATCCAAGATTTGAAATGTTTCTATGTTCTTGAGGGCTTGCAATGATTAGAAGTTCTTCAGAGTTTGATATTTTTTAAAGGAAATGTATTTGTGCGCAACGTCACTAAATATAGTGATAACATAGCAAGACAAGGCAATATGCTGCCCATTGGGCTGGTCAATTATTCTTGTGTGCTTTTTTTTAAAAAATTCCCTGTCAAAGGAGCTTCGCATGCTGAGAGGATATTGGCAGAAATTTGGCTTTGCTTCTGATTCAACGCTCCCTTGATTTACTGGACAGAATATCACTGTGAATTAGGGAATGGCTGAATTGCTGGGTGCTCCAGGTGCCTGGACCCATAAAACCAAACATTTGTCTTCATTGTTATAAAAAAATATTGCCACACCCTGTTGTTGCTTTGTTGTTGAGTCTGTCTGTCTGTTGCCTGCTATAGATGCCCATTAAATGGATGGCACTAGAGAGCATCCACTTTAGAAGATACACCCACCAAAGTGATGTATGGAGTTATGGTGAGTCACATACTTCTGGAAGCATTTATTTTATTCTTAAAGGTGCAGTGCTGCATTTTTGCATTCACAAACAAAGATGATGCAAAAAAAAGACTTAATTTCCTCAGTTCTGGTGGGGAACGGGATGACGATGTTCTGTTGTTGGAGGTGTTGAAGTGGGAGTACAGATCTCCTCATTTATTTGAGTTTCCTGAATGAGCAGAAAGACGATACTTCAACTTTTGTAGAGCCATTTTTAATTTTTTTTTTTGAAAACCAATCCAATTGGTCAGTTGAAGCTAAAGGAATACTGACGGTGGAAAGGCTAAATGGATAAGTCAAATTTATTGTCATCTGACTGTACAAGTAGAACCGAACGAAACTGTGTGCAAAACATGCAGACACACACCCAAACACACAACACACATGCAGGGGTAGGGCAAGTATTGCATCTAAACAAACAAATAAATGTTGTTTCATAAATATGAGTCTCGGATGGTCAGTGTGAGCAGTTCCTTTGCTTGTTCAGCATTCTCACTGCTGAATGAAGCTGTTCCTCAGCCTGGTGGTGCTGGCTCTGATCCTCCTGTATCTATTTCCCAATGGGAGCAGCCGATTGTTATTTGGATTCCGGTGCCCAGCGTTGTGATGTTTGAAATAGAAAATCTCCATTCCTCCTTTTAGCATTCAGTTAGTATTGGACCACCAATATGTGTACCTCCTTCCAGAGATGGCGACACAATGACTTTATTTTCACTCAATCATTTGGAGCACTTGGTGACGTTTGAAGGAGAAAGAAGAAAGGATGGCTCCTCCATCTGCCCTCCATTCCGTTGAGTGCACAATCAAATATCCCAGCAATGAGACATTGGTGTGAAATATTGAGGGCTTCATGACCATGACTCCCAAATCCCTTTCCTGATTCATTTGACACAGCGCTTTCCTTGATTCCTTTGATCCCGCCAATTGTGCTGTATCTGTCAGTGCAATTAACCACGTCGAGCTGCATTTGCTGTGTTGGCCCACTGATGCAGAGCCTTTCTTCCCATTCCAACCAATCCAAGGATGAGAAAAAACTGCTTTGCAACAAGCTCTATTTAGGCATAAATGTTCTTGTGTTGCAATCAGAATGATTATCAATGAAAATCATTGGAATATTGAAAAGAAGCTTTAACCAATTCATACAATTCTTTCCTCCCCCTAGCTTGATGGACAAATATCAACTGCAATACATTGATTTGCTTTGCACTGGATGGAAAGTTGCCAATCAGGTGAAGAGTAGTCTGGCAAATCCATGGTGAAACAGGGAGGGCAATTAAAAAAAAAATTCAGACATGCAGCACGGTAACAGGCCTTTCCAGACCACAAGCCCATGCCACCCCATTAATCTGCAACCCCCGGTATGTTTTGAATGGTGGGAGGAAACTGGAGCCCGCCCCCAGAGGAAATGCATACCAACACGGGAAGAACAAGCAAACTCCATGCAGACGGTGCCGGATTTGAACCCAGCTGGAGTTGTAACAGTGCTGCGGTAACTGTGCCGCTCCACTAACCAAAGCTGCAGCAAGTTGAACTGATGCTTCTGAAACAAACGTTCAATTCCAATGAATGCTATTTCTTAAGGCTGAAATCTGTACTCAAGAGAAACTCTTGCCTTTATCATAGGAAACCTATTGCCATCCTTCACTGGCTTTTGTCAATGTTCTAAATATTGATAAATAAATAGAAGCACAGATCCAGTGGAGTTCATTTATTTCAGCCATTGTGTGGTCATAAAAGCTAAGTTAGACTCATAAGTGCAGTACAGTGGGGTCTTCCAGATGAACTATTGAGCCAAGATGTCATCAGCTCCTCGAGTAGATGCAGAGGATTCTGTGAGCCTATTTTGAAGAGTTTCTTACCAGTATTGATCCTCAACATCTGATAAAACCCAACTTCTCATTGTATTGCAATTTGTGGGAGTTTGCTGTGCGCAAATTGTCTGCTGCATTGAGCAACATTACAGTAATAACAATACAAAATGGCTTGTTTGCATGCAAAATGCTTTGGGATAACCAGAGGTCACAAAAGGCGCTATAGAAATGCAAGCCTCTTGTTTTTGTCAATGTGAATATAATTTAACACCATGCATGATGATTCTGATGCAAGAGCTGATCCATTCTCCCACTCATCTCCACTCACCTGCTTTCTCCCCATGACCTTTAATATCCTGACTATTCAGATACCTGAAGCCATGAATTCTTCTTATTGATTCCTTTGCGGAAGGAGTAACTACATAAGTGAGTTAAATTGTTGCACACACGACCTGTTGGGAGGCCAGAGATCTTGGTATTATACACCATGAGGGCCCAGTGTCTGATTCTGTCAGGATTCTACTCCAGCCTGCCCACTGTTCAGTATTTGGATGTGACACTCTGATTGTGCAGTTGGGTTTCCGAAGATGGTGATAATAATGGAGAGTGTTATGAGGATTGGCTTACTCAGGTATTCCTGCTATGGTGATTAGCTCTTTTCTACCTGCAGTAGTTACCGTCAAGCGTGACTTTCAATGCAGTTCACTGTGTTGATGCTGCTGGAGTGTGATATCTTTGTAGTAAAAACACAAAATGCTGCAGGAACTCAACTGGTCTTGCAGTGTCCATCGGAGGCAAAGAGATATTACAGACGTTTCGGGCCTGAGCCCTTGCTCAAGGTATAATAGCTTGCAGAGGGGCTCAGGCCCAAAATGTCGGTTATATACCTTCACCTCCTATGGATGCTGTGAGATCCGATATGTTCCTCCAGCATTTACTGTGTTTTTATTATATTCACAGCATCTGCAGATGTTCGTGTTTCACTCCATTCAGTTGCTCCACTGCCAAATCAAGATATGCCTATCCTGAAGAAATTCTCCTCCTCTGTTCGAAGGGAGTTTTGTAAGCGTCGCTCTTGCTGCTCTCCATCTGCACTCCCTGCTGCTTTCAAGTTTGATGAGATTTTCATACCTTGAGGAAGGACGCTGGCCCGAAACATCATTCTATATCTTTGCCTCCTTGGGATGCTACGAAACCGGTTGAGTTCCTGCAGCATTTACTGTGTGTTTTTACGACAATCTCCACGTTCGGCAGACTTCTATGACCGTCACTCAGTGGAACGTTGCAGGACATGAATATTATTAATACAAGACACACAGCTTTTTTTTTAACCACGACTCCTACAAAGATTTGCCATCCTTACAAACAGGCATTGTCATAGGCTGCTGAGGACTGCCTCCTGATTGGATGCATTTTCTCCTATTTGTGGTGCATGAGGACCTTGAATATGCAACATTGTTGGGGCACCTACAGGGGCCAATTGAGGATATGGTACAAGTCATTAAGGGTTTTATCCTATACATGTTCTTTGCGCATTTCCAACTGTAAATGCTGCACATCTCCTAATGGTTCCAATTCAGATAAAAACATATATTCGTTCCGGGTATTTTATAACATGACTTTGTTTTACAGCTAATCATGTCTAATTGTTTAGCCTCTTCCAGTAGTCAATGAAGAATGTTGTTTGTGAGAGTTTTCTTGAGCTTGAACTGACTTTCAGTTTTGAAATACTGTGTACTCTTTGCAGGAGTCACCATATGGGAGCTGATGACGTTTGGCAATAAACCGTATGAGGGCATTGCTGTTCGTGAGATCCCCGGTCTCTTGGAGAAAGGCGAACGCTTGCCACAGCCTCAGATCTGTACCATTGACGTGTACATGGTGATGGTGAAATGTAAGTGTATGACTAAAAATGCTTGCTGGATGTTAAAAGGATTTAAAAAGAGTTAATCCGAGGGAATAAAATCAATGGGCCTACTTTTAAAATGGAGCTTGGCTTTGGAATATAATTTTGTAACTGATTAAATAACAGAGTGAATGGAGCTTCAGCTTATTCTATCATAGATTGTGACCTGTGTGACAGAGTATATAGATATGTGTTTGGGAGATAAATTGGGAAAGGTTTGTTAGAGTAGGTCACATACAAACACTTTAAAGCAGATCTGATTTGAAATACTGGAGCTCTGCCCCAAGCTAGACATATCAGCTACACAGCCTTTGCAAGAGCTTTGAAGAGTGCTCAACAGACTTCACTGATGTATTGTTGTTTATGAAAAGGCAACAGATGAAAGATCTTGTCGGAGCTGCAGATTGTTTGGAAAGGAACTTGCTGTTCTAAGAGGATCATGTGGCTTCGCAAGCATAGAGGGTCAAACAGGCTTTTTCTGTGTGTGTGTGAGAGAGAGAGAGATCAGTTCTACAGTTTTACAGTCAGGAGCAAGGCAAGCTGGCAAGCTTGTGGAAAGCCCCATTTGGAGACGGATTGTGAGTTCTTAATTCAGCCTGGTCAAAGCCCTTGTGGTTCATGCAAGAGGAGAGGACTGGCTGCATAATGTTTCACTTGGAATAAGAGAAACAAAAAAGAACTCTGTGGTGACCTGAAAGACAGAGGTTATCATCTGGAAAACCCTGAGGGGGCAAATTTCATCAGCAAGACACTGGAGTGGCTGATTAAAAAGGAACAACAAATCTCTCTCTGAAAACCGACAAGAACCTTCCTGAGCGGTAACCATTTACCTTTCAAGAACCAAAGCCTGGTGAACTTTATAAATGTTAAATTCTGTGCAGAGTATAAGAATTTCCTGCAATCAGTGAACTTGGAGGAATGAGAAGTGAGAGTGGACTGTGAATCAAAGAACTTTTCTGAACTTGAACACACATTACATACATGTGGACTTAGAATTAGAAGGGGGTCAAGTTAGGTTAGTTAAGTCGATAGTGATAAGTTAAAGTTAATTCTGTTATAATGTTTAAAGATAATTAAAAGCAACTTTTGTTTAAGTAACTATTTGCTGCTGGGTTTTGGGGTCCTCTGGGCTCTCGTAACACATGTCACTTGGAAATGCACAGAATACATGACAACTGCGTTATATGACCCTAACTGACAGCTTCAGTTGTCTTCTATTGTCTGCAATTCCCAAAAAAACATGGTAGCATCAAAAAGATTCTCCCATCGAGCCATAGAATGGGATAAAAAGACATAATTGCATGGTGAAGCAGGTTGATTTGAAAGAGCACCTTTAAAGAAGAAACAGAGATTTAGAGAGGGAAATCCAGAATTCAGAGTATTGTCAGCTGGAAGTAGTGGTATTATAGTGATCGAATTTTTATCTGTCAACACTAAATAAATGAAATGCTTGTTTTCAAAAGGTTTGCTTCCTGAAAGAAATTGGAAATTATGTTAGACATCTTCAGCCTGAACACAAAGATAATTTCAGATTTTCCGTATCACGTAGGAAGTTAGAGAAACATAACACATGCTAAATTCAATAAAAATTAATTTAATTGCATAATGATGGAGATGCTTTGGGTTGGTTCAACTGACCCAAGATTGTTTTGCCGCTGATTTTCATTTGTACTCAGCATCTGATGCCTCTCGTGTCAGTGTCCAACATTGACGAATTCCAGTTGCCCTGATACCATTTTATATCTTGGCACATCCATCCAGATGTGAATGTCTTAAACAGAAAACATAATATTAATTTCAAAATGCCTTGAGTAAAATTCCATGCACCATCTGTCTTTTCCCTCGCCCCTTAGATCTTTGAACTTCAGACTTTAAGGCCTTTGCTAAGATTCATAAAGATTGATGCTTTCCTGAATTATTTGCAAGCAAGAATCTATCTTCTATGGTCTCAATATACCAACAGGATGTGACAATATGTGATTGTCTTGATTTTTCTAAAACAGGCTGGATGATCGATGAAGACAGTCGGCCAACTTTCAAAGAACTCGGTGCAGAATTTTCTCGCATGGCCCGGGATCCAGCCAGATATTTGGTCATTGAGGTTTGTTCTTGTGGTGTTTCTTAAGAACGTTGAACTATGTTTGAGAACAGAAATATGAACATTGAGGAACTCCGGAAATGGAATTGGCCAAGGGACAGGCCATTTGAGCCAGTCAGTCGACTTGCACTCTGCTGGAGCTTTCCCTCCTCTAGCTCCTACCACCAATGTCTTCCAATCTCTCAATTCATCTCATTTCTCAGTTAATCTCTATATACTAAATATATAATTTTCCTATATTCTGATGAATTAATAGTATCATTTCCTTACTTGACTGTGCCCCAGTTCAAGATTATTTTGTTGTCATGTCATAAAACAGAAAATGTGATATAACACGAAATTTCCTTCAGTCTACTGTAAGGCAGACAAAAATTCACCATCAGCAGAAATTTCCCAGTGCCCCTTATAGCCAGAGAAAGAGAAGTAAATAAGTAAATGACAGTCCCCCCCAGGGCCACTGAATGTTAATTGCTTTGCCTCTGGTGTTCCCACAGCCTCTGTAGTGCACAGTCTTCAGTCTAAACCATCAGCGATCCGAGCCTCAGGTGTGCACCTCAGACATGACCATGAAGCCTCCAGCACCCTCTTGCATCTCGGGTCCGATACCTGACACCCCCTTCAGGCAGACTCCAGCAGTCTGCAGCCTGGTGGTGCGAGTCCTTTGACTGCAGACGCAAGCGGCCTGCGTGGGGTCCTACCTCGGGTCACCAACATCCTTGCTGGTGTTGGTTATTCCATTTTTAAGTTGATTAATACATCTCCTCTATGTGCCCGTCACTCACTACTACAATTTAAAATTGTGCATAGAACGTATGTCAAAAGTTGAATTAACTTGTATTTATGCTAATATTAGCTCTCTTTGTGACAGATGTAAGAATGAGGATGGTTCATTAATCAATGTTCTGATCTTATTGGACCCTGGTCAAATATTGGGAAGAGGTTTTCTGTACTTTCTCAATAATCATTAATGCAAACTTAACACCAGATCCGTTAATAGCCTTGTTTGGGATGGTTGAACAGAAGGTGGCGAAATTGTCTTCATCTCAACGTTTGCTTCCCTTTTTGCGAGACGGGTAATTTTGATCGGATGGAAAAATGCTGTCCTGCCCGCTCGTCATCCGTGGGCAAAATAAGATGTTCAACAAGTGTTTTAAATGTACATTTTTCTAATCTCTGGGGCTCCTTTTGGAATAACTCTCATAGCCTTTAATGGGAATGATAATTATGTGATTCTCGTGGATTGAGTCTCTTATTTTTACGAGTAGTGTTCTTTTTCTTTACATTGCCATGCAACTTTGGAATAGTTTAGGGCTTGAATTATATATAATTATATTTTTAACTTTTCTTTCTCTTTTTTTAATATATCCTTGAATCAATATGTTGCATAGGTAAAAAAAATTGTTCGCGTGTTTGCTTACTTTGTAACAGTTGTATCAATGCTATGAATCATTCTTTTTTCTGTATGTATGAATTATATAAAAACCATAAAAATCCTTTTTTTAAAACTTTATTCGTTCAAAATACAGATAAGTAACATATATAATAATAAACTAAACATGAACGATATATATTTTATATATATATATTATATATGTATATATGAAAGAAAAAAGAAAAGAAAATAACCCCCCCCCCCCTTTCAGCAAACTCTCCTAAGGAGAGCCATAAAGAAAGAAAAAGAAAAATTAAGCATATATATTAAGATCTAATCAATGTAAATCAAAATGTAAATATTCTGAATATAACAACCACTTATTAATAAAAAAAACTATAGTTATCACGCGAAACATACATATGTGATTTTTTCCATTATTAAACAATATTTCATCTCATTATGCCATCTATTAACATCAATCATATTCTTATCTTTCCACGTACTAACAATACATTTTTTTGCTACAGTTAATGCTAAATATACAAAAGCAAGTTGAAATTTATCTAATCCCAGACATTTCAAAGGTTGCAAACTACCCAATAAAAATACTGTTGGATCTAAAAGTATCTTAATCTTGTACAGATATTTCAGAAACAATTTTCTTCCAAAATTATTGTATATATATATATATACATAACCAAACCATGTGAAAAAAAGTTCCAACAGCATTACCACTTCTAAAACACAGATCTGATTCATGAAAACCATATTAAAAAAGCGACATAAATTTTTCTCTTTCTTAATATATGCCAAAATGCATTTACGCTTAATCGGTGTGTTTAAACCTCGAACATTAAAAGTAGCAAACCTCAACTTTGACATATCCACTAATTTTACTAAGAACTAATGATATCTATATATAAAAACTCAAAGTAGGCTCTCCAATAGGAGAAAAATAAACCATAAAATAAAAATTAAAAAAAAAGATAAAGTTAAAAAAAAAACAAAAAAAACTACCAAAAGGTAGTAAGCCCTAAACCAAACTTGGGTGTGGATCACCCACCAGTGGCTGATGACTAATAGAACATAGACCAAATCTCTCCCTTCCCAGCCAAACAAAAAATAACAAGATATCATCATGACATAAAAATAAAGTAAAAATAAGTAAGTTCTTCTATTCATCCAAGAGATTCCAAACTCGACGACCCCATTTCAGGAGAAATTAGACTCTTTCCATTCCCATTTCTCCCATTCTACCATTTCTTCCATTTCCAGAACAACCAAATTTTTCTTTAGGAGACAATGGTGGACTACGTCTTGGTCCCCGTACATCTGGCAACGAATCAGCAAAAATCATTGCTTCACGCTCATTTTCAAAAAACCGAGATTGAAAGTATCCACAAAACTCCTTCAACACTGCCGGAAAACGAAAAGTAGACTTATGGCCTTTACGCCACAGAACTTCTTTAACTGGATTAAATCGACGCCGATGCTGAATAACCTCTTGACTCAAATCGGGATTTTAAAAAACTCTACTATTCTGAATCATTAACGGAGCTTGTCATTGTCTAGCATTTTGCACTGCTAGACGAAGTATTGTTTCTCTGTCCAAATAATTTAAGCATCGAATTATCACGGGTCTCGGTGAATGATCAGGCGGAGGCCTTCTTCTGAATGCTCTGAGCTCTTTCCAATACCAAGCCTCCAGAGAAAAATTCTTGACCCAATATTTATGGGATCCATTCTGTAAAAAAACGAAGAGGATCTTTATACCTTCCGGCAAACCAACAATCTTCACATTGTTTCTTCTACTTTGATTTTCCAAATAATCTACTTTTCTCTATAACTCCTTCTCACGTTCTCGCAATTCTTTAATGGATTTTTCCACCTCCATCACTTTTTCTGTATTAGAGGCCACTTGCTGTTTACATTCCAAAAAAACAGACTGAAATTTTAAAAAATCTTCAGAAAATACTTCCATTCGTGTATTAACTGTAATGAATTCTGACCTCATACTATCTTTAATTTGAGCTAACTCTTGCAATATCGGCTGAGTAACGGTACTTAACAGGTTAACTTGTAGTTCAGAAAGCCCCAACCCTGTTTTATTTAACATAGTGTCAGAACCAGATAACTGCGCTCCTGCTGCAGCTCAACAGCAGGCATTTTAACAGTTTTACTGCGTGTTTGAACTCTCAATGACGACACCCTGACTTCCTCAGGGGGTTGATGCTAGTCTCCCCTCACAACTCACTGTTGTTTCAAGAACTCACGGATAAGATCAAGCTCTTCAGATTGAAGTACTGCCTGAGTGGTTTCTGCGAGCTCCGTCTGCCGTTGGCAGACTGCCAGAATCAGGATCCACTTCTTGGAAACACGCACTTTCTTCCTGAGAACGAATAATTACCGAGATATCCTTCTCCTGGTGAGCAGTAATCATTTTTTTTTCAGCTGCAGTTTTTCCAGGCTCTAAATCTTCAACGCTCCGAAAATGTAGTTTCTTCTGTACTTGAGGTTTAATCTTTTTGCCATTAGTGGCCATAACAACTCCTTAATACTTTAAACTAAGTTTTTAAAAAGTTTAAACTTAAAAACAAAAAGTTAAAGACGGGTTCTTAAAAGTCTGGCCAGAGACGTCGAGATTACACGTCGGCTCTACGCCATCTTGCCACGCCCCCACCATAAAAATCTTAAAAAAGAAATTAATGTTGATAGACTGCCAGTTGTATGTCTGATTTTCTGAATCTTCCTTTAGGGTGATGATAGGGTAAACAACACGCATGTTGGTGACCAAAGGAACCTACATGAATATGAGGAAGACCTCATGGATTATGATGAGCTAGATGAAGATATGATGGGAACGACATTGGAAAATCCGCCATCTGGTGGAGTAAGACTGAGGATTGAATCAAGCAGGGTATGAAGTGGATGAATGCAAACCAAGGGTTTTGTGCCAAGAAGAAATCACTTGGTGACAGTTACGGTAGTTCCCTTCCATTTTGCACAAGGCACCTGATGAATGTTTGTTTTTTTTAAACCTTTTTTTGTCTATTAAATGTAAAATTATGAAAGAGACAGATAAGAGAGATAGGAAAGTTGTTTCCACTGTTCTAGACTAGCACTTGGGGACACCGCCTCAAGATTCAGGAGACGTAGATATAAGATGGAGAATATTTGAGACCCAAATGGACAGAGTTTTGCCTAGTAGAGGAATTGAGGATTATTTGGGGGAATTGAGGATTATTGGTGGGGGGGGGGGGAGGGTGGTAGGTAGGTACACAGGTGGAGTGAGTCCACAGCCAGATCAGCCATGATCTTATTGAACTTGGAAGCTCAATGTTTTCATACATGTATTTTTTGCTCAATGGATGAGGGAGAAGAGAGTGTGACTGGCGTGGGCCCTTTAACATATTAGCAATTAATATATTTAACATGTTACTGTGTGTGAATATTGTAGTGACAGTAGATTCATCTGTTCAGCTTCCCCTTGCTCTCTGATCATATGAGTAGAGGGGAGGCAGGGGAACTACTTGCAAGTGCTTTGTTGGTTATTCCAGAATTGGCTGGGATCTTGGCACCTGAATTGATGCCCGAAGTTAGATATATATGAACCCCACACATAATAATCTAAAATAACATACTGTACAATTGTTCCCGCACTAAATGCTGAGCAGCACAGTTAGTGCAACACTGCTACAGCGCCAGCGACCCAGGTTCGAATCCGATGCTGTCTGCAAAGAGTTTGTATGTTCTCCCTATGTCTGCATGGGTTTCCTCCCACCATTCAAAACAAACGGTCGTAGGTGTAATTTGTAATAACAGGGCCTGTTGCTATGCTGTACATCTAAAATTAAAATTATAAACAAAGAACATGGTGGCAGCTCCTTCTGGTCTACGAGCCCGTGCCGCCAAACATAGAAACATAGAAGATAGGAGTAGGTCATTCGGCCCTTCGAGCCTGCTCCGCCATTCAATGAGATCATGGCTGATCTTAAAGTTCAGTACCCCGTCCCCTCCTTCTCTCCGTAACCCCTAATTCCCTTATACTGAAGAAATATATCTATTTCCCTCTTAAATATATTCAATGAACTTGCATATACTGCTCTCTGTAGCAATGAATTCCACAGATTCACCACCCTCTGGGAAAAGAAATTCCTTCTAATCTCGGTCCTAAATGGTTTGCCTATTATCCTCGAACCATGGCCCCGGGTTCTGGACTCCCCCACCATTGGAAACATCCCTTCCGCATCCATTCTGTCTAGTCCTGCCAGAATTTTGTATGTCTCTATGAGATCCCCTCGCAATCTTCTAAACTCCAGCGAGTACAATCCCAAATTGCGCAATCTTTCCTCATAAGTTATTCCTGCCATTCCAGGTATCAGCCTGGTGAATCGCCCTCCATTGCAAGAACATCCTTCCTCAGATAAGGCGACCAAAACTGCACACAATACTCCAGGTGTAGTCTCACCAAGGCTCTGTACAGCTGCAGTAAGGTATCCTTATTCCTATACTCAAACCCTCTTGATATGAAGGCCACATACCATTTGCCTTTTTAACCGCCTGCTGTACCTGCATGCTCGCCTTCAGTGACTGGTGCACAAGGTCTCTCTGCACTTCCCCATCTCCCAATCTATTGCCATTCAAATTGTAATCTGCCCTCTGGTTTGTATTACCAAAGTGGATAACCTCACATTTATCCACATTGTAGTGCATTTGCCATGTATCTGCCCAGTCCCCAAATTTATCCAAATCACACTGGAGCTTCCTGACCCCCTCTTCAATGCACACAACCCCTCCTAGCTTAGTGTCGTCTGCAAATTTGGAGATATTACATCCAATCCCCTAATCTAGATCATTAATGTAAATTGTGAACAGCTGGGGTCCCAGTACAGATTCCTGTGGCACCCCACTGGTCACCACCTGCCACTCAGAAAATGAGCCGTTTATCCCAACTCTGTCTTCTATCTGCCAGCCAGTTCTCAATCCACATCAATACCTTGCCCCCAATCCCATGAGCCTTGATTTTGCATGCCAGTCGTTTATGTGGGACCTTATCAAAGGCCTTTTGGAAATCCAGGTACACCACATCCACTGGCTCTCCCCCATCTATTTCACCTGTCACTATCTCAAAGAATTCCAATAGATTTGTCAAGCCAAAATACATCAATTAACCTACAACCAGCATGCATTTTGTAAGGAGTGGGAGGAAACCGGAGCCCCCGGGGAAAACCCACGCAGGCACAGGGAGAAGGTACAAACAGTCCTTACAGACAGCGTGGGATTCGAACTCAGGACCCGATAGCTGATGCTGTAAAGGCATTGCACTAACCTCTAGCCAACCGTGCTACCCCGTTTGTCTAATTTAATTTAAAATGTGAATAACAGTTGAATTTCAAACCATTTGTCTACTAATATCCCAAATGGGCTTCTAACTCGAGAATTCTTGATCAGTGTCCTTACAAATGCAGTTTTTCTCTCCTTTGCAGACCAACAGTTTGCCAACTGGGTACATGCCAATGAATGGGATTGGTCCAGATGGCTCTCGGCAGGTAGGCACAAAATTAGTTCTATTTGGAGATGTTGACAACAGCAGCAAATTTATCATTTTTTTTATAGCACAAGAAACAAAATTTTTTTTTGAGCAGCAAGCGCAAAGTAATATTACTTTTTTAAAAAGCAAATTCCCCTCTTTCCGTACTTAGTTGTGGGCATCAAATAGTTGATCAGTATATAATGCGGGAAAGGACCATTTAATTGATTTGTGCAATGATTCAGCTCAAAGGGGTGGCACGGTTAGCACAATGTTGTTACAGCGCCAGGGACTTTGGTTCGAATCCCGCACTGTCTGTAAGGAGTTTGTACGTTCTCCCCGTGTCTGTGTGGGCTTTCCCCCAGGGGCTCCAGTTTCCGTCCACCATTTGAAATGTATACAAGTTGGCCTCTTGGGGGGCTTTTATGCACTCCAACACTGAACCATGATCCTATCCTGCAGGGTTTTGGCAGCAATGTGAAAAATGTCATGGCAATATTTGAGTTTCATTACAGAGCTCAAATGCTGCAGATGCTGGATCTTGAGCAGACAAACAATTGCTGCAGGAATTTAGCAGGTCAACCAACCTTTGCCTGCATTTGAGTTTCATGTTCAGAAAGAAAGTCTGCAGATGCTGGGGCCGATTGCAATACTCAAATGTACCGGATAAACTTGGGTCACGCAACATTCATAGGAAGTAAAGGGTGATCAGCATTTCAGCCCTTTGTCAGGAATGTGACCTCAGGCCCAAAATGTTGATTGCCTTTTACTTTCTATGGATGCTGTGTGACCTGCTGAGTTTCTCCAGCACTTTTTATGTATTGACCTAAATTTCAGCAGCTGCAGAATTTCTATGCCATAGGTGCTCTGTAGTTAGTTAGGAATTACATTTTTTTTAAACAGATCTCATGGCCAGTGAATTGAGACTCTGAGGGAAAACCCAATAAATGTGGTGGGAAAAAATGTCAATACGCTCATGAAGTGACTTGTAACAAAGTGTTCATCTGTTAGACTGGGATGAAAAATGGAGACTTGGGATCGAAGCGCTCACTGAGGATACGGAATGAGTCGACGACGCGAACTATCTCTGAGTCATCAGAGGGTCGAGGTACAGCTTCCTCACTTGATCTGTATGAAGAAATATCTTTGAATGGAACCCTGCAGCTCCGTGGCCACCGCTCGCGAGACAGCAGTGCTCGTTTCTCCAATGGCACAAACATGATGATTTCCCCGTCTGATGAAGCAGAGGTGGATGTTAATGGATATGTGATACCAGAGCAGAAAAACATTACCGTTGGTGAGAAGCAAATCGACCCTGCTTAGATTTTGATGACAAAAGTAAAAATGAAATTTTGAAAATATAACCTTTCCAATAGAAGTAACTAAATTACCTTAATGAATCTGGTATGATTTGTGCATTTGAATGTCTGAGTTCAACTAGAGCACATAACCTATTCTGACAATCTATGACAGTTCTTCCCAAGTGACTGCAACTTGGATATGTGCCTGTAGGATCAGAAATTAAACCTACTTAATCTGTTGGATCCCATGGTGCTTTGAGACGAGCAAGACTTAACTTTTAACTTAATATCTTTGTCAACAGTACCAGGAACAAAATAAATTGCTATTTATCTAATTTTAAAATTGTGGGATTATCTGGGCCACAATTGGCTGTCCTATTTGCCAAAATAACAGTGGTAAAAACACGGAAATGCTGGCAGAACCTAGCCAGTCTTGCAGCATCCATAGCAGGTCAAGATATATTACTGACGTTTCAAGCCTGAACCCTTCTTCAAGGTATAAGCAAAGAACAGAAAGGCGTCAGAATAAAGACTGAAGACTGGCAGGGGGAGGAGGTCCGGACCAATAAAAGTTGTTAATTGGATATAATAGATTAAGGAATAATATAAATCCTTAAGAAGGGCTCAGGCCCGAAATGTAATTCTCTATCTTTACCTCCTGTGGACGCTGCGAGTCCAGCTGAATTCCTCCAGCATTTCTGTGATTTTACTACAATCACAGCGTCTGCAGACTTTCGTGTTTCACTCTTAAATAACAATGGTAACTGTGCTGTTGAAGGAATTAATTGGCTGTAAAGTGCATGCAGAATATGATAAATATACAATTAAGTGACAGAACAAGTTTGTGCTTGTAAATCGCACATTCATTTTGCTACTTAAGTATGCTTGATAAAATCATAATGCAGCATTGTAGCCCCATCTAATAGTTCAGGGTGTTAAGTACAATCATGTCTGGTCGAATAAGACCAAAAGCTAGACCCAGTTTCACTCCTAGGTCTATTCTGAGTTGCTTTGTTTGTCCCAGGACAGTTCAGAGGATAGATGTGTGTGTAAGAGAGAGTTGGGGACATACAAAATAATGCTCGGCTGTGCAGCCTATCTGTTAGGACTATCTGAGACTAAGGAATTTATTTATTTCAGATTTATTCTCAGAATATATACAGGACATCACATACAACCCTGAGATTCCTTTTCCTGCAGGTGCGACAGAATTTCCACTTATTGGCAGTGCCAAAAAAAACAGTACACAATGTAAACAAATAAAGAAATGTAAACAAACTGCGCAATACAGAATAATAATAATAAAAATCAATAAAGTGCACAAGTCAGTCTTTAAATGAGTCCCTGATGGAGTTTGTCGTTGAGGAGTCTGATGGTGGAGGGGGAGCAGCTGTTCCTGAACCTGGTGGTGCGAATCTTGTGGCACCTACACCTCATTCCTGATGGCAGCAGTGAGAACAGAGTGTGTGCTGGGTGGGGTGGATCCTTGATGATTGAACCCAAATACAAATCAGACAGCTAAGAAATAAAGATAAAATCTCACAGCATCTTGCGATCTTTCTAGTGACTTACAAATGTTTGTGCTTTGCTTGCAGAGAACCTGAAATCTGCCAATGATGAAGACCCCTTAAGCAGTAAGGTTGGTGTGGACGGTACCCAGTCACCTGACAATCAGAAGGAATTGAACTTGAAACCAAGTGATCACCAGGAATATGAGTACATGAACAAACGAGCCTACCTCAACGGCTGTGTGAGCATTGTGCAGAACCCAGAATACCTGGATGACAGTACTGTGTTTGTTACTGAGGATGAGATTCACGCCTTTGATAATCCAGACTACTGGCACAACAGCCTGCCAGCAAAGTCAGAAATGAAACGGACATAGAGGATCAACTTCCGGGTTCTATCCAGATCATTCGCAACTCAACAAGCGAAGAGTTGATTTCTGAACTTTGGAAGGTGTGGGGAGGGTGGGGGGTTAGGGTGAGAATGGGTGACCCTAAATTTCAAAATCAGCAGACTGACAATCCAAATGGAGGGAATGACTGGTTTACTGATGCCTCTGTGTGTGTCATCCAATTTGTGTCAGTCATGATAAATACACGCACTCGCAGAATGAAGCACTCTCAAATCCTGCCACTGATGTCCAGTTCAAAGGAGGGAGGGAATGATGTAATGCCATGCCTTTTCAGCAGTAACTGTTTTGTGCTGTTCCTTCAAAGCAAAATACAAGAAGGACCTAGGTATCTCTATGGAAATGTCCCTTGAAAGGAATTAGTGTGCTGTATCTTACGCATGGAGTTTTAGTATTGGATGTGCAAGATATTTTGGGAAGGATGCAGAGAATGCAAAACAAAACTAGGAATGCAAAGGTCATTGCCTTTATGGATTACATCTTTGTACCATTGATTGCAATGGTGCAACAGCTCAAATCTCTATATTTCTAATGATTGCAACAGCTGAAGAATTGCCAATTACACTGTGTTAATGAACAAGGAAAATGTAACATAAAAGGGTACACTGATTCAGGTAGTATATTCAAGTAGGAAGAATGAAGAATGATTTTATTTCACCTTGACAAGATTTGATTTGAGACATGAAGATTAAAAGACTCGAATTGGCTTGTTCATCTGACTCAGAGGTGAACATGAGTAATTTGGTTTTCAAGGCAGCTAATGGATTGTGATAAGAGGTTAATGCCTAGAAATTGGATGTCAATATTCTTATTTATGTAACTACTTTGTGGAATTGTGTTTGTTTTAAAGTGCTCCACTCCAAAATCTAATTTCTCAAAATCTTGCATTACCAGCATGCACAGAGAGAGAGATAATTCAAAGAACTTGGTTCAATCACTACCATGTATGGGATAAAGAGAGGGAAACATCAAGAGGCAGTCCTAGGACAGAGGGGAATATTATTCAAAAGTTGTGCAGAGGGGTAGTATAGAAAGAAGCATCTCACCCTCAACCCTAGTCTTGAGTAGTGACTTTGCTCAACTTCTAGTTCGGGTAATTTCTGACTGGAATAGGCTGAGCCGATTAGCTATGCAAAGCTGGAAGGAAAAATGTTTTCAGGGAAGTTTCAAATTAACATTACAATAAAATATTCTGAAAGTGAAGGCCACAAAAAGGGAAAGGAGATCAGGATCCATTAAATCCATAAATGGTTTTGATGCTTTGAGTATTGATGAACCAAAACTTAGCCTGAGTGACCACAAAATAAACACCATTCAGACACCACTCTGTGGTAAATTATAGGTGGGAAGAAGTACAAATTTGCATCTTTAATGACTTACCTTGATCTCTCAAATATGTACATAGATTTGGGATTTTTTTTGTGAGTCAGTAGTTCTCATTGAAGTTCGTGTTTGGAAAATTGGAATTGCATCTTCAATTATGTTCTTTGTTTAGCACTGAGTTTCAAAGTAACTCACTAATGGAAGCCACCATGATATCATATTGTGCAACTACTTCCTCATCACCCCACCAACCAAACAAAACATCCTTTATTGTTGCAACTAATACCATGAGGAAGTGTAGTAAGAGAAATTCTTTGTTTTATCTGTATATAAATGCCAAACCAGGATACTTGAACATAATGTGTGATCAGTGTTTTGACTGATTACAAATGCATTGATTTGAGGACCTATTGTGGGTATTTGTGGAATTTCATAAATTAAGTTCTATACTGTATTATGCTTTCATGTCTTTCTCAAATAAAGCAGCAGCAAAGAGTTTGAGCCCAATAATTTCAGACTCCTTTTGGCGTTACTTCCTACAAATTCCCCCAAAAATTTAGTGATCAAATTTAGTACTAACCAAGGAGTCTTTGATATTCTCATATGTGTACATATATTTATCCCTTTTTGTTGAGACTGTGGGGTATGGTTTCCTCTGATATGTACACTGACCATTCTTCATTTGAAAAAGGGAATGATTATTTATGGACTTCTCACTTTTTTTTCCCTGTGTGGAGGAGGGAAAGACTGGTTGCAGGAAGGGGTTTTCACCCAATAGAAATAAGCACTGATAAACCTGGCATGTGTCCTTCTCCACTTGCCAGCCAGAGCTGCTGAGATCAGCTGATTTAGATTTGGCTCTTGTGCTTTGAATGACTTGGAGCTTCAACAATTGGGGGAGCAGTGATTGCAAGTCATACAACCTAGAAATCTATTTGAATAGTGCAACATTTTTGTGCACCACTGTAATAAGTGTGCAAAACCCCAGAATTATACTATGCAAGACTTGCACACCAAAGCAGGTCTTAAATGGAGTGTTGAGGTGTTCTTCAGCTTTAAGCTGTTGCTTGGGCATCTGAAGTATCCACCTTCTCCAGGTTGGTGCCCTTCCATTAACAGAATGATTTCCCCCCCCTCCCCTTTGTTGCAAAAGTTCTAGGAACTTGTTGACCCTGTCCTCTCTACAATACTCTATTATCTTTCCTTATTCCTGGTGAGTTTCGGCTCGAAATGCCGACTTCTTTTTCTCCTACGGATGCTGCTCAACCTACTGAGTTCCTCCTGTGGATTGTGTTTAGCAGCACACTGACGGAATCTCATACGAAGAAAAGTTTAATGAAGGGCCACTGGGCCTGTATATCAAGACCAGCTGTGTCTTCAGAAGGTAAAAATATGGAGAAGGGAAAACTATTTCACTTTCAAAAAGAATCCCTTTATTTTGTTGCTGCTTGAGGACTAACATATTTTGGAGGGGTGTTTCATGTTGAATTAACCTCAGGGTTACTTCAAACTAATCATTTGTTGAAGTCTTCAAAATCTCTACCTGCAGAACTGACATATCTTCATTTTCTGGCACTGTGATGCCTTGTATATTATGTTGACTGGAATGAAGAAAACAGTGGTAAAATAAAACTTTCAATTTTTTCTATTTTTTGAAGACAAAAGATTAATGTGATTATGTTTTACAAAGTATGAGTTTGTGTCTGAACACTTGCATAGTATTAAATACAAAAATGATTGTAATGTAAAATAGGGGAGACTAGTAGGTATTGCTTGTGTAAATATTTGTTAATTGCTGTTGTGTACTTAGGGAAACTGGTTAGAAGCTGTACAGCTCCTTGTGTAAAATTAAAATACTTGTGTAAAAAAAAATCTGAATGCATCGTGTGGGACTGAAAATCCTTGAAGCTTTGATCAAACACAAAACCACACAATGTCTACTTTTTCTGGACTTGACAGAGGAGGATTGTTTTGGACAATAGGAATATCATCACCACACAAATTAAGCAGGTCCTTTCCCTTTGCTCTTTGGCAGGTTTCTCTAAACCCTGCACTGTTAAATTTTAAAATTTAGACAAACAGTACAGTAACAGGCCCTTTCAGCCCACGAGCCCATGCCTCCAAAACACCCCATTAACCTACAACACAACCCCACCCCCCTGTATGTTTGAACCGGAGCCCCCGGGGAAAAGGCTGTGAATTTGATAGGTGGGAGGGTAGGTTGCTGAGAAAACTGAAATTTCCAAGAGCTATGATTGAATTTACCCCATCACAAACTGCCATCCCTTTCTGAAACAAATGATTTGCTCAGGATCATGAACAAATGAATGACGATTGAATTTATTATATTAAAAAAAAGCCTTTAATTTCTTTCCAAGAGGTAGTTTCCTTGCATGTCAGTCTTAGTGGGATTGACTTCTGATTCAACTCAAAGCAATTTTTGCAAAGTATTGAATCTTTTGCGGTGAAACAGTGTTGGTCACGTGATGTGTAATTCTGAGTATTATGATTAATGGCACTGAGAGATGAGTAAAACTGATATAAAAATATGAAGATGAGGAAACTAGTATAGATATATGTGTAATGAATAAAGCCAGTATGAATATGATAAGAATAGATATTAGAATGTAGGAAGTAAAGTTAGTCTGAATAAGATAAGGGTCGTCTAGCCTTTTCGACAGAATCAGCAAGTTTACCAGTATGAATAAGATAAGGATAGATAATAGATAATAGAATGTAGGAAGTAAAGTTAGTCTGAATAAGATAAGGGTCTTCTAGCCCTAGACAGAATTAGCAAGTTCCGCATATGTAATTAGTAAGCCCTAGACAGTATTAGCAAGTTCTGCATATGAAGAGGTTGTAGCCCTGAGAGGTGTGAATTAGAACAAAGGCAGGTTTGTGAATAAGGACAATGACATGATGGGACACCGACAGGATACCCCTGGTCCTCCAAGTTCACAGAAACAGCACGTAGGCAGACAGGATTGCCTAATGCCAAACTCATCCAGGAGGCAGAAGAATGTAAGGGGGAGTGTGAGAGATGAGAAAAACTGACATTGCAATATGTACATGAAGAAATGAAGAAAATAAAATTGATACATAAGTAAATGAATGAAGCCAGTCCAAACAACATGAGACATGGATATTAGAAGGCAGGAAGCTGACACTGTCTGAGTAAGATAAGAATCTCCGACAGCAGCAAGTTCACTGAATGAAGGAGAGAAGGACAGACAATTGAGAATAGAAGTAGAGTTAGTCTGAACGAGATAAGAATCGCCAAGCCCCAGATAGAATTAGCAAGGCTTGCATAAATAATTAGAAGACCTTAGACAGTATTAGCAAGTTACACATATATAATTAGTAAGCCATACAACAGATTTTTCAAGTATGCATATTTAACTAGTAAACCCTAGACAAGATTAACGAACCCTGCAGATGAAGGGACTGTAGCCCTGAGAGTCGGGAAGGTGTGAATGGGGACAAGGGCTAGGATGTGAATAAGGACAATGGGAATAATGGCATAAGAAGACACCGACAGGATACCCCCTGGTCCTCCAAGTATACTGAAACTGCACGTAGGCAGGAAGGATTGCCTCTGCCAAACCCATCCAGGGGGCAGAAGAATGTAAGGGGGAGGGTATTCTGATACTGAAATTTACTGTATAAAAGTTGGGTGAGCCCCAGTGTATGTGTGTATTCCCAGGGTAAGGGGAAGCACCCAACTTTGCATTGTTGTTGTAATAAATGTTCTTTGTTCTCAATATTTGTCTCAAGCAATTTCTTTAAAGGTACTTCTATTTCTAACAAATGGAGGCTCGTCCGGGATCACACTCCCTCCACTGACAGAGTGCCCGATGACGAGAGTAGGTGCACACCAGCTGATTCAGCTGGACTCACGGACGACGGGTGGCTGGTCAGTGGAAGAAGCGAGTGATATCCGAGAAGAGGCATTGAGAACAAACGACGGAAGAACGTTAAGGAAGCGCGCTAGAGCCTTGCTACTGGAACCCGGTAAGAGGAATTTTACTTGCCTATCAGTATGGGAAATATGGGTAGCAAGGAAGAGAGTTCTGGTAAAGGATGTGAGGATCAGATAACTACGCACAGCCCGCTTGGGTTGATGTTATCTGACTGGGGCACGGGAAGGACCCGTGGAAAGAACAAACTGACCATGGTCAGGTATTGTTGTAGGGACTGGGTTAAATACCCGATAAAAGGGAGCTCCATGTACTGGCCAAAACTCGGATCCAAGGATGACTGGATGTGTCAAGCTTTGAACATCTGGCTCTATCAAAACCAGAGAGATAACCTAGAGAGCAGGGAATATGCAGCCTGCTGGCTTAGGGGATCGTGTGATCAATTGGTTTTGAAAGAAAAAGAGTACAGGGACAAGAGAGAGGAGGAACCTTTTGTCCCTGAATCACAAGGGTGGGATGTGCTACATTCCCTCCCTCCACCTTATGTTCCTCCTATGCCGGCTCCTATCTTTCCTTCCCCTCCTATAACCTACCCTTCTGCACCTTCCCCACCTCCCCCACCACTAGAGAAGAGAGAAGAGAGCAGGAGTGGTATGATGACTCGCTCACAAAGCACTCGATTACCACCCCCGTTGACAGGAGAGAGAGGAAATTTTAATTCAGAACAGTGTGAGACTCTTCAGGAAGAAAGGGCAGAGCCCCCCAATCCATCTCCCAGGGAGCAGGAACCCAGACCTAATAAGCCAGAAACCAACTGGATGCGACCCCTGCGGGAAGTTCCCGTAGGAGAGGGTCTCGGTTTCGTAAATGTGCCCCTGACCAGTACTGAAGTGCGTAACTTTAAGAAAGAACTCACCTCCCTGATAGAAGATCCCCAGGGATGTGCCGAACAGTTAGACCAATTTTTGGGACCAAATCTATATACTTGGGAGGAGTTAACATCTATCTTTAAGACCCTGTTTACTTTGGATGAGCGTGGAATGATCCGCCAGGCAGGGATTAAAGTCTGGGATAGGGATCACCAAGGGGGACCACATGCGGTACCAGGAGAAACTAAATTCGCCTTGGCAAGACCTAATTGGGATAAAAATACCAATAATGGTCGGGTATTGATGGAAGAGTACAGGGTTAATTTGATAAGAGGAATCAAGGAATCTGTCCCAAAGGGACAGAATTTCAAAAAAGCCTTTGAGGTTCCCCAAGGTCCCGACGAGACCCCCTCCGCATTTCTGAATAGATTGCGCACGGCAATACAGCAATATGGGGGTCTCGACATAGAATCCCCAGCAGGGCAACAATTGGTACTAACTGGTTTTGTTACCAACTCAGCCCCAGACATTAGAAGAAAATTACAAAAAACGGAAAATTGGCATGAGCAAGGAATTACCCAGCTACTACAGATTGCACAGAAAGCATTTGTCCAGAGGTCTGAAGATAAGCAAATAGGGAAGGCAAAAACATTAATCCAAGCAGTCAGAGAGGTAGTAGATGAGCGACATAAAAAGGGTAGGGACTGTGTGCCAGCTCCTGTATGCGGTGAGGGAAGCCACGGGTGGGGAAGTGCGGACCCCAGTGGATGGAGGAGTAGAGGAGGATTCCGGGGACGACGATCCTTCCCGGGGCACCTAAGAAACCCAGGTAGAGATTGGTAAACGGGAACATTTGTCTGTTTCCATTGTGAAAAGGAAGGACACTTTAAAAAGGATTGCCCACTGCGAGCCAGGGACACACGATCCTATGCCCTGATGGAAGCAGATTATGAATAGGGGGGTCACAGTTCTCAGTCAATACACACTGTGGGGCTGCACGGAAAACCATTAGTTAATTTATGCATAGGACCCCACAGTGACAACATGATATTTTTAGTTGATTCTGGAGCAGCCCGATCTAGTATTTTACACCAACCAAAGGGGGTTAAAATAGAAGGGACAATGATAGTTTCGGGGGTGGGAGGAAGAGACTTCACAGTCCCTGTATTAAGAGAGGTCAGAATCCAAATGGGAAATAAGGTAATAGTAGAGGATCTTCTACTACTTCCCCAAGCTGGAGTATGCTTATTAGGACGAGACTTACAGGACCAATTGGCTATCAGTACCAGACCACTAGAATCAGGCATCGTGGTTCAATTTTATATTTTAAGCGAGGAAGATCGAGAACTTATCAATCCAAGAGTATGGGCAGAAAAAGGCAATAGAGGAGTTTTAGACATTCCTCCCCTCCAAGTTACTTTAAAAGACTCGCAACAAACAATTAGAAGAAAACAGTATCCAATTCCTATGGCTGGCCGCAAAGGTCTGCAGCCCGTAATTGACCAGTTGCTTAAGGATGGTATACTCGAACCTTGTATGTCACCCTTTAATACCCCGATTTTACCTGTGCAGAAACCAGACGGTACCTATCGATTAGTACAGGACTTAAGGGAGTTGAACAAAATCATTCTCACCCTTCACCCTGTTGTACCTAATCCCTATACGATCATGAGTAAAATCGATCCCCATAGTAAATGATTTAGTGTGATTGACCTCAAAGATGCTTTCTGGACCTGTCCGTTAGCAACAGAAAGCAGAGACATGTTTGCCTTTGAATGGGAAAACCCTTTTACTGGATGTAAAAATCAATACCGGTGGACTGTCCTTCCTCAGGGCTTTACAGAATCTCCAAATTTATTTGGTCAGGTCCTGGAACAGATACTAGATTAGGCTCCTTGGAGAGACAATTGTCAGCTAATACAATACGTAGATGACTTGTTAATTACTGGAAGAACATACGAATTGGCTAAAGAATTTACTGTTGCACTTTTAAATTTTTTAGAAAAAAAAGCCTTAGAGTGAGCGAATCCAAATTACAATTTGTTCAATCAGAAGTTAAATACTTAGGTCATCTGGTAAGTCAGGGAACTAGGAAAATAAGTCCAGAGAGGATACGTGGTATTCTGCAGATTCCCCCTCCCAAAAATGCCAAGGAACTTAGGAAATTCCTTGGCTTAGTGGGATTCTGTAGAATCTGGATGGAAAATTATTCTAGCCTTGTCAAATTTCTTTACGATAAACTCACGATTATAGAGACCGAAGCTCTAGTCTGGACAGACGATGAGATTAAAGATTTTGACTTCGTTAAACATAGCCTTACGCGTGCCACAGTCTTGGCACTACCCGACTTAAATAAGCCTTTTGATTTATATACTAATGCCAAAGGAGGTGTAGCCACCGGAGTACTAACCCAGGACAGGGCAGGCTATAGACAACCAGTGGCTTTTCTATCAAAGATTTTAGACCCCGTTTGTCGTGGCTGGCCAGAATGTGTACAAGCCATCGCAGCCACTGCTGTTTTAGTTGAGGAAGGACGGAAAATTACTTTCGGCGCCCCTATGATAGTTCACACCCCTCACACAGTCCGCAATATTCTCTTACAACGTGCTGGGAGATGGCTCACGGACCCTAGAATTTTAAAATATGAAACGATCCTAATGGATAGGGATGATTTGACCTTGCTCACGACTAAAACCCTTAACCCAGCAGCCTTCCTCGTTGCTCCAAATTTGGACAATTCCACAAATGAATTAGAACATGAGTGCTTAGAAGTCATAGACCTACAAACCAAAATTAGGGAAGATCTAACTGATGTCCCTTTAAAAGAAGGTGAAAGATGGTTTATTGACGGCTCTTCACGATGCATTGAAGGAACTCGCTATAGTGGGTATAGTGTAGTGGATGGGAAGCAAGGACTAGTGATTGAAGCCGGTTGCCTTCCTGGTCATTGGTCAGCGCAATCCTGTGAATTATACGCCCTATGTAGAGCACTCCACGGCTTAGAGAACAAAATAGGCACTATCTACACTGACTCTAAGTACGCTTTTGGTGTAGTCCACACCTTTGGGAAGATCTGGAAAGAACGGGGAATGATAACTGGTAAAGGACAGAAGTTAGCCCATGAACACTTAATTGTCCAATCCCTAGATGCTCTGATGCTCCCGACTGAAATAGCCGTAGTACATGTCCGAGGACATCAAAGTGGTGACAGTCCTGAAGCTAACGGCAACAGACAGGCTGATGCAGCTGCCAAACAGGCTGCACTTGCGGAAAATATTCACATCCACCTATTACTGCCCACACCACTAGAGATTAAAAAAAAACCCATCTTTTCACGGGAAGAGGAGGTCTCAATGAAAGATCAGGGATTTCGCCAAACTGCCGACGGGTTGTGGTGGACAGCAGACGGACGTCAAGTCCTTAACAAAGCATTAGCCCGCCAAGTGGTAGATCAGCTACACCAACAGACACATTGGGGAACTCAGGCGCTTGTTGATGCCTTTCAACGATCTTTATACTGCTCCAGTATATATACAATTGCTAAACTTACTACTCGCAGCTGTCCGATCTGTCAGAGAATCAATAAGAAATTTATGCGCCCTGTACTGCCTGGCGGTCGCGACATCGCAGTTCGCCCGTTTCAACGCATACAAGTTGATTTTACAGAACTTCCTAAAATTGGTATTTACAAATACCTTCTAGTCATGGTAGATCATTTTACACGATGGGTTGAAGCTTTCCCCATCCCGAATGATCGAGCTATCACTGTAATCAGAATACTTATTGAATCTGTGATTCCAAGATATGGTCTGATTCAAACCATTGATTCAGACCGAGGAATACATTTTACCTCTCAGGTTCTCCAGGGTGTCTGCAAGAAACTGAGAATAGACTGGCAACTACATACCCCATGGCACCCCCAAAGTTCAGGTCGAGTTGAAAGAATGAAATCAACTCACTCGACTTCATGAAGAGACTGGCCTCTCCTGGATTAAATCTTTACCATTAGCCCTGCTTAGAATTCGCACAGCCCCTCGTAAAGACCTTGCAGTCTCACCATACGAAATGATGTTTGGACTTCCATTTATGGGATTCCACACTGATACCCCTATCCCTGAGGCTAATGATCAATACATTTCAAAATTTCTACAGGGTCTTTCTACTTCTATACACGACCTGAAACAGAAGGGATTATTAGCCCAAACTCCACCGCTGGAATTTCCTATCCATTCTATTAAACCTGGTTATTGGGTTTATGTCAAAGCATGGCAAGATAACCAACTGAAACCTGGCTGGGAGGGTCCCTACTGTGTACTTTTGATTTCAGACGCTGCCGTGCGAACAAGAGAAAAAGGCTGGACCCACATCCAACGGATTAAACCAGCTACCGAACCACAGGATCACGACAGTCAAACTCAACCCTCCACCTGGCGTGCAATGCCTCATCCTTCTGACCTGAAACTTACACTACGCCGTGAAAAAGTGCCGTAATGTTGTTTTTATTCTTTATTGTATTGTTTAATTGTTGCTTCTCCATTTCTGGGACATCACTTAATTACTCGCAATGTATTAAGTCCTCCTGGAATAGGGGCAGCAGAGGTCACAATTTTTTTCCTTTAGAGTTTAGACAAGGTGTAGATTTAGTTTTTAGCCATAGTAAGATATGTTTTAATAAGGGATTCCAATACGGACCAGGGGACCAGAACAGCTGTAGCGACCTTCACTTAACTTCCCACATAGATATTAAAGGTATGAGTTCTAAACCTGTAGCACAAAGAGAGCAATATGACACAGACACACTGAATGTTAGTAACCAATGCACCTGTCAGAGAGAGAGAGAGAAGACATTTGCTAATGTACACAGACAGGCTTCGACTCACAACTTCAATTATACTCATACTGTAACACACATCTCTAATCATAATGCACAATCCTCCCCAGACTGGTCTTTTCTCAAACATCCTTTGGGTTCCGCCGGCATTTACAATCCTTACTACTGCATCGTTAAGGGAAGTTCCAGTTATAAATGGCAACAGCGGCTACAGATCGCTAACGCTCCTTGCCATCTGAAACATCTAATCAGACTCCATGCAGCCTTGGGCATTATCATCCAACACAACACAATGGCCCTGAGGTTATGGGCTGAAGATAAACAACGTTTACCAGACACACTTCAACAACACTGCCTGCCTCTCGATTACAGCTTCGCTGCTGAACGCAGCACTTGTGAAAGACTCCTTAAAGACACTACTCACAACGGGCAGGCGGTTAAGAACACTTCTTCAGGACGTCGAAAAACTTCCCATGCCCAGGGACAGAATTTGCAACCTCGGTCCTCTGCGGGATGGACGTTACTTTTCACCGGTTACTGGAGTCTGATACTCGTAACCCTTTTAACAGCTGGACTCATTACTCTCACCATCTTACTGCTTCCCTACATACAGACTGGTACACATCGTTTAACTCATCAACCCTTTCGTCAGAACACTTACACCCAAAGGATGTACGATTCCCAACATCTTTCTGAGGACATGGAAACTGCTATCTGTTTATTGACCAGCTGGGAAAACCAACAAGTTCCACTTTACCGCATCAGTAATACTGATCTAAAAGAAAACGGAGGATTGTGAGAGACCAGTAACACTGAGATCAGTAACACTGATCATTGCGTGAGATCAGTATTACTGATCTAAAAGAAAAGTGAGGATTGTGAGAGATGAGAAAAACTGACATTGCAATATGAACATGAAGAAATGAAGAAAATAAAATTGATACATAAGTAAATGAATGAAGCCAGTGCAAACAACATGAGACATGGATATTAGAAGGCAGGAAGCTGACACTGTCTGAGTAAGATAAGAATCTCCTACAGCAGCAAGTTCACTGAATGAAGGAGAGAAGGACAGACAATTGAGAATAGAAGTAGAGTTAGTCTGAACGAGATAAGAGTCGCCAAGCCCCAGATAGAATTAGCAAGGCTTGCATAAATAATTAGAAGACCTTAGACAGTATTAGCAAGTTACACATATATAATTAGTAAGCCATACAACAGATTTTTCAAGTATGCATATTTAACTAGTAAACCCTAGACAAGATTAACGAACCCTGCAGATGAAGGGACTGTAGCCCTGAGAGTCGGGAAGGTGTGAATGGGGACAAGGGCTAGGATGTGAATAAGGACAATGGGAATAATGGCATAAGAAGACACCGACAGGATACCCCCTGGTCCTCCAAGTATACTGAAACTGCACGTAGGCAGGAAGGATTGCCTCTGCCAAACCCATCCAGGGGGCAGAAGAATGTAAGGGGGAGGGTATTCTGATACTGAAATTTACTGTATAAAAGTTGGGTGAGCCCCAGTGTATGTGTGTATTCCCAGGGTAAGGGGAAGCACCCAACTTTGCATTGTTGTTGTAATAAATGTTCTTTGTTCTCAATATTTGTCTCAAGCAATTTCTTTAAAGGTACTTCTATTTCTAACAGGAGGGTATTCCTATACTGAAACCAACTGTATAAAAGTTGGGTGAGCCCCAGTGTATGTGTGTATTCCCATGGTAAGGGGAAGCACCCAACTTTGCATTGTTGTATAATAAATGTTCTTTGTTCTCAATTTTTGTCTCGACCAATTTCTGTGAAGGTACTTCTGTTTCTAACAAATGGGGACTCGTCCGGGATCCCACTCCCTCCACTGATAAAGTGCCCATCCACGGGGGTAGGTGCACCCCAGCTGATTCAGCTGGACTCACAGATGGCGGGTGACATCCGAGAAGAGGCATTGAGAACAAACAACGAGAGGACGTTAAGGAAGTGCGCTAGAAATAGCTACTGGATCCCGGTAAGAGAAATTTTACTTACCTGTTAGTATGGGAGGTGTGGGTAGTAAGGAAGAGAGTCCTAAGGAAGGATGGGACAATCAGATAACTAAGCATACATAACATAACATACATAACAATTACAGCACGGAAACAGGCCATTAGGCCCTTCTAGTCCGCACCGAACCAAACACCCCTTTCTAGTCCATTTAACAAAGTCCATTAGGATTAATGCTATCTCATTGGGGTGTGGGGAGAACCCATGGGAAAGACAAACTGACCTTGGTCAGGTATTGCTGTCTGAAATGGGTTAAAAGTCCGATAAAAGGGAGTTCAGTATATTGGCCAAAGCTCGGATCCAAGGATGACTGGATGTGTCAGGCATTGAACATCTGGCTCTATCAAAACCAAAGAAATAATATTGAGAGCAGGGAATATGCAGCCTGCTGGCTCAGTGGATCGGTTGATCAACTGGTTTTGAATGAAAAAGAATGTAAGGACAAGAAGCATGAGGAACCTTTTGTCCCTGAAACACAAGGATGGGATGTGTTACATTCCCTTCCTCCACCTTATGCTCCTCCTATGCTGGCTCCTATCTTTCCCCTCTCTCCTATGCTCTACCCTTCTGCACTTTCCCCTCCTCCCCCACAGCTAAAGAAAGGAGAAGAAAGTAGGGGTGGTATGATGACCTGTTCACAAAGTACTAGATTATCACCTCAATTGAGAAGAGAGGGAGGAGACTTTGATTCAAAACAGTGTGACACCCTCCGGGAGGGAAGGGCAGAACCCTTTGATTCATTTCCCAGAGAGCAGGAATCTAGACATTATAAAGGAGAGGATAAGCCAGAAATTAACTGGATGAGACGTTTACGGGAAGTTCCCATGGGAGGGGGTCTCGGTTTTGTAAATGTGCCCCTGACTAGTACGGAGGTGTGTAATTTTAAGAAAGAATGCCCAATAAACAGAAAGGAAAGGCTAAGATTTTGATGCAGCCAGTCAAGGAAGTTGTGGAGGGACAGCAAGGAAAGGGTAGGGGCTGTGTGCCAGCTCCTGGACATTGGGAGGGGCTCCGGGAGTGGGAGAGTAGAGACCAGAGCAGGGGCAAGGGTAGAGGGGAATTCTGGGGACAACGACTGTTCCTGGGACCTTGTGGTAATCCCGGTAGGAATTGGGAAGCAGGAGCATTAGTTTGCTATCATTGTAAAAGGAGGGACATTTTAAGAGAGAATGCCCAATGCGAGCCAGGGAGACGCGATCTTACGCACTAATGTGTTGGAATATAGGGGTTAATTAATCATAGAAAATATGTAGAATATATGCTTATGTACTATTCAGTTTGTATACATGAATCCAGTACTATGTAACAATTTAATATGGTGAAGGGAAAGAGTAATGTAAGTAAGGGGCAGCCACAGTATGTAGCAAAGTTGGCTGATTACAGTAGGTTTAGAATTGCCTGCTCCCAAAATACAAAAGAGAGGATATGTATGAAACAATTTAGTAGGAAGTTAAGGCAAAAGGAGGTGTTGATTAGCACAAACAAAAAGAATCCTGACAGAGACTGTCAGAAACAAAAAGAATGGAATCAGTAAGAAGCTAAGACAGAAGGAGGTGTTTAGTAGAACAGAAGAATATGGCCAGATGAGAACAAAGAAATAATTAGAAATATCTGGGGTATGAATTGATTTCTGATCAAAACAACAGGATATTCTGACCTTGAGGATTAAGATGGGAGCTCTACATCCCAGATAACTGCAGAGCAGGAAATTACGTGATAAATCTTATGCAAGAAGTCTAGCAAAGGAAGCCAACTTTTGTTCTGTATGATAAGGTTGAGCTATATAAACTGTAGAGACTGGACACTAGAGGTCAGTCTTGGGGAATAGCTCACTGTGCAGGTGACCTATGAACTAACGACTGAACCAGAGCTCTGTTAAGCTTTATTCTTATGCTGTGTAATAAACTGATTCTCCTATCACTTCATTTAACAAACACGCTGGACTCAGACGACACAGACTAAATTAAGGGTAGGGTAAAGCCTACCCTGACAGACGGAAGCAGATTATGAATAGGGGGGGTCACGGTTCTCAGTCAATACACACCGTGGGGCTGCACGGAGAACCATTGGTAAATTTAAGCATAGGACCCCACAGTGACAAGATGACCTTTTGAGTAGATTCTGGGGCAGCCCGGTCTAGTATTTTACAACCACCCGAGGGTGTTAAGATAGAGGGGACAGTGATGATTTTGGGAGTAGGAGGAAGAGATTTTATGGTCCCTGTATTAAGGGATGTAAGAATACAAATGGGAGAGAAGATAGTAACGGAAGACATTCTACTAGTTCCCCAAGCTGGAGTTTGTTTGTTAGGACGAGATTTACAGGACCAATTGGCTATCGGCACCAGACCACAGGAATCGGGTATCGGGGTTCAATTGTATGTATTAAGTGAGGAAGATCGGGAACTGATAAATCCTGGAGTATGGGTAGAAAGAGGCAATAGAGGAATGTTAGATATTCCTCCCCTGCAAGTTACTTTAAAAGATCCTGAGCAAGTAATTAGACGAAAACAGTACCCAATTCCTATGGCTGGCCGAAAGGGGCTGCAGCCAGTAATTGACCAGTTGGTGAAAGATGGTATACTCGAACCTTGTATGTCACCTTTTAATACCCCAATTTTACCTGTCCAAAAACCAGACGGTACCTATCGATTAGTGCAGGACTTGAGGGAGCTGAACAAATTTATTCTCACCCATCACCCGGTTGTACCTAATCCCTATACAATAATGGGTAAAATCGATCCCCATAGTAAATGGTTTAGTGTGATTGACCTCAAAGATGCTTTTTGGACCTGTCCGTTAGCAAGAGAGAGCAGAGACATGTTTGCCTTTGAATGGGAAAATCCTTTTACTGGACGCAAGAATCAATACCGGTGGACTGTCCTTCCCCAGAGCTTTACAGAATCACCAAATGTATTCGGCCAGGTCTTAGAACAAATACTAGATGAGGCTCCTCGGAGAGAGAATTGCCAGTTGATACAATATGTTAATGATTTGTTAATTACGGGAAAAACGTATGAATTAGTTAAACAGTATACTGTTGAACTTTTAAATTTTCTGGAGAATAAGGGTCTCAGGGTGAGCGAATCCAAATTACAATTTGTTCAATCAGAAGTTAAATACTTGTGTCATCTGGTAAGTCAGGGAACTAGGAAAATAAGTCCAGAGAGGATGCGTGGTATTCTACAGATCCCCCCCCAGAATGCCCAAGAACTTAGGAAATTCCTTGGTTTAGTGGGATACTGTAGAATCTGGATTGAAAATTATTCTAGCCTGGTCAGATTTCTCTATGATAAACTCACGATTCTAGGGGGCGAAGCTGTTGTCTGGACAGAGGAAGAAATTAAAGATTTTAACTTGGTGAAACAGCGCCTTATTAGTGCCCCAGTGTTGGCTTTACCCGACCTAAATAAGCCATTTGACCTATATACCAATGCAAAAGGAGGTGTAGCCACCGGAGTACTAACACAAGAGACGGCAGGCTGTAGACAGCCAGTTGCTTTTCTGTCAAAAGTTTTAGACCCTGTTTGTCGTGGTTGGCCAGAATGTGTGCAAGCCATCGCAGCCACTGCTATTTTAGTTGAGGAAGGATGAAAGATTACGTTTGGTGCCCCGATGATAGTTCACACCCCTCACACAGTCTGCAATATTCTTTTACAACATGCTGGAAGGTGGCTTACAGATTCTAGAATTTTAAAATATGAAGCGATCCTAATGGATAGGGATGATTTGACCCTACGAATAAAGAACACAATCCAGCAGCTTTCTTGGTTTCTCCAAATTCTGACAATACCATAAATGAGTTAGAGCATGTATGTTTAGAGGTAATAGCAGGTATAGTGTCGTGGATGGGAAAGAAGGAGTAGTGATTGAAGCCGGTCGCCTTCCCGGTCATTGGTCAGCACAATCTTGTGAATTGTATGCCCTCTGTAGAGCTCTCCAGGGTCTAGATAACAAGGTGGGCACGATCTACACAGACTCAAAGTACGCTTTTGGTGTAGTGCACACCTTTGGGAAGATCTGGAAAGAGCGGGGAATGATAACTGGAAAAGGACAAAAGTTGATCCATGAAAACTTAATTGTCCAATCTCTAGATGCTCTTACATTACCTGAGGAAATAGCTGTAGTTGTGACAGTCCTGAAGCACAGGGGAACAGACAGGCAGATGCAGCTGCCAAACAGGCTGCGCTCACGGAGAAAATAGACATGCAGCTGTTACTGCCCACCCCTGGAGTATCCTATTCATTCTATTAAACCTGGTGATTGGGTATATGTAAAAGCATGGCAAGATCACCAACTAAAACCTGTCTGGGATGGCACCTATTGTGTACTTTTGATTACAGACACTGCCGTGCAAACGAAAGGAAAGGGATGGAGCCACATCCAATGAATTAAACGAGCTGCTGAACCACAGACTAACGACATTGATAATCTACCCTCCACCTGGCGTGCAGCTCTTCATCCTTCTGATCTGAAAGTTACACTATGCCGGGAAAAAGTGTTGTAATGTTGTTTTTACCATTTGCTGTTTTGTTTACTTGTTGGTTCCCAATTTTTGGGAAATCACCAAATTGCTCACAATGTATTAAGTCCTCCTGGAACAGGGGCAGCAGAGGTGACAATTATTTACCTTTAGAATGTAGACAGGGCGCAGGTAGAGAGTATAGTCATAGTGGGGTATGGGTTAATATAGGATCCCAACATGGACCAGGGGAACAGAACGGCCCGAGGGGAGTAGATTTGATTTGTATTTTGGCCTCTACAGGTATTAAAAAGAGGAGTTTTAAAGGGATAGACAATGACAGGCAGAATGTTAGTCAGGATTGTACATGTAGCAGAGATAGAGTGAATACATATGCTAATATTCACAGACAGGCTGCAACTCACAGGTTCAGTGATACTTATGCTAATGTTTGCAGACAAGCTGCAACTCACAGGTTAAGGGACAAGAAACACCCCTCCCCAACTTGGTCTCCTATAAATCATCCGTTGGGTCACACAGACATTCGGAATGTTAAGAACCACCACTGTAAGGGGAGTTTCAGTTGTAAATGACGTAAGCTGCTCCAGAACACCACAGCTGCTTGGCTTTTAAATCGTTTAATCAGACTCCAGCCTTGGAGATCATCACCGAACAGACAGTGATGGCAACCCCAGGGCCAGTTCTACTATCCACCTGGCCATTACCCCTGTGGTTACAGCTGGTGGCTATGCATCTGGCCAGGAAGTACTGTTGCAGTTCCTCACTCATGAACAAGGACCCCCAATTACAGTGGATATAATTGGGGTACCCGATATATATATATATATATCCGGGTAGGGAATAGCAAAGGGGAACCTGGAGAACTCATCCACCACCGTCAGGAAGTAGGCATTCCTATTTGCGGTGGGTAGGTGGTCCTTGAAATTGACACTAACCTATTCAAAAGGCCATGTGGCCTTAATGAGATGTGTCTTGTCAGGTCGGTAGAACTGCGACTTACATTCAGCGCAGATCTGGCAGCGTCTGGTCATGGACCTGACATCCTCAACAGAGTACAGAAGGTTCTGAGTCTTAATAAAGTGGTACAACCTTGTGACTCCAGGGTGGCACAGAATGTCGTGGAGGGCCTGGAGCTGGTCGAGATGCGCACTGGCGCACGTCCCCTGGGATAGGGCATCTGGGGATCACTGAGTTTACCTGGTCAGTACAAGATGTCATAATTATAGGTGGAAAGTTCGATCCTCCACCTAAGAATCTTGTTGTTTTTGATTTTACCCCACTGTTTAGTATGAAGGCCATGGCCCTCTGGTCTGTCAGCAGGGTAAACTGTTTACTGGCCAGGTAACGTTGCCAGTGACGCACCGCCTCAATGATCACTTTTGCCTCCTTCTCAACCTAGGAGTGCCGTACCTCGGGACCATGCAGGGTGTGCGAGAAAAATGCTACTGGCCTGCCTGCCTGGTTAAGTGTGGCGGCCAGTGCAAAATCAAAGGCATCACTCTCCACCTGAAAAGGGATGGATTCGTCCACGGCATGCATCGTGGCCTTTGCGATGTCTCCTCGGATCTGATAGCATGCAGCTTGGGCTTCCGCCCATAACTGGAAGGTTGTGGACTTAATCGGGGGTGGGCCTTATTGGCGTAATTGGGCACCCATTGTGTATAATAAGAAAACAGCTCCATAAGAGGTCGCATGCGGTCGGGGTCTGGGGCAATGACACCATGTGCTACGACACATCCGAGAAGGGCCAGGTGGTCTGTGTTGAACACGCACTTGTCCTTATTGTCCTTATTGAGAGACTTGGCTGTACGTAAGAACTTTGCGAGGTTCGCGTCGTGATCCTGCTGGCCATGGCCGCAGATGGTGACATTGTCAAGGTATGGGAATGTTGCTGTCATCTTGTGCTCCTCCACCATCCGATCCATAACCCTCTGAAAAGCAGAGACACCATTAGTAACACCAAAAGGCACCCGCAGGAAGTGAAAAAGTTTGCTGTCGGCCTCAAAGCCCGTGTAGAGCAGTCGCTCAGGCGAAGTTGTTGATAAGCCGACTTGAGGTCAATGATCAAAAAGACTCTGTATTGTGCGACCTTGTTGACCAAGTCGGCTATCCGAGGTAGAGGGTATGCATCCAACTGGGTGAAGCGATTGATGGTTTGACTGTAGTTAATCACCATCTGGGGCTTGCCTGTCCCTCTGACCAGGAGGACCTGTGCCCTCCAGGGGCTGGAGCTAGGGGCTATGATCCCCTTCGCCAAGAGTCGCTGAACCTCAGCCTGGATAAACACCATATCCTCAGCGCTGTAGTGCCTGCTCTTGGTGGCGATCGGTTTACAGTCTGGGGTGAGGTTTGCAAATAGTGACAGAGGGGACACCCGCAGGGTGGTGGAGGGGTGCGTAACCTGTGGATTGCAAACAGTGAGCCAGCAGACCCCAAGGGACTGCCTGCACAGCAAAGGTCACCGCCTCCATAGCCTACTGCTGCCACTGACTACAACTGGGTCCCGGCACCACATAGCGCAACCTTCACAGCTCGCCGCTGAACGCTGCCATCCCTGCAACTCACCACCGACGGCTCGCCCATGCCGATGACATCACCACGCAAGCATAACGTGCACCATGCCAAGGCCCTACGATGCTCCGCCCCTACTCCAGCGATGCGAGGATCCACTGGACGGCCAACCCAGCGATGAGTGACATCATCACGCCAGCCCCCACAGTCAACACCACAAGTAGCAGTCTCACTCCCTGTTTCAGTTGCTGCATCAGTGACATTAAAGGAGGACCAGCCGCACCCCCTAGCTAAGGCTATGGAAACGATTAAGGTGAACAGTCAATATACTAACTGTTTGATTCAGGTTCGACGGAGAGCTTCATTCATCCAGACCTGGTCCAACGAGGCTCTCTAGCAGTTCACCTGACAGACCAGAAGATCTCACTGGCCACAAGAGCCCACTCAACGGGAATCAAGGGGTATAGTGTGGTGACCTTGAAAGTTCAAGGCATCAAATTTACAGGGTTTAAATTGCTGGTCCAATCTCAACAATGTGCGCCTGTATTGTTGGGGTTGGATTTCCAATGTCATTTTAAATCGGTGTCACTGCACTATGGGGAACCCCACTCTCCACTCTCTCTCTGCCACTACTCCACCCCGGAGGCTGCCTGCCAGCGACAGTCCATGCCAGTCCCCGTGCCCCGACGCTCCACTTGCAGCCTCTCCACCCTCCAGATCACTCCTCCAGTGCTCTTGCCAACTTCACCCCTGGCTGGAAACCAATCGCCACTAAAAGCAGGCAGTACAGCTTTGGGAACAGGAAATTTATTGACAACGAAGTGCGCAGACTGTTGGACGAGGGCATCATTGAGCGCAGTGCAAGTCCCTGGAGGGCGCAGGTGGTTGTTGTGAAGAACGGGGAGAAGCTGCAGATGGTGGTTGACTACAGCCAAATGGTCAACCACTTCACGCTCTTGGACGCTTACCCTCTTCCGTGAATCAAGGATGTGGTGAATCCGATCGCCCAATACCATGTGTTTTCCACCATTGACCTCTGATCAGCCTACCACCAACTCCCAATCCGCATGGAAGACCACCCTTTCACGGCCTTTGAAGCGGATGGACGTTTGTATCAATTCCTCAGGGTTCCCTTCGGTGTCTCAAATGGCGTCGCAGTCTTTCAGCAAGAGATGGACCGGATGGTAGACCAGAACGGCCTAACAGCTACATTCCCCTATCTGGACAATGTCACCATCTGTGGCCACGACCAGCAGGACCACGACGCCAACCTTGAGAAATTCTTCCAAACGGCAAAAAGCTGAATCTTACCTACAATTTCGAGAAGTGTTTCTTCTAGACCACTCGCCTCGCTAGGTTGTATGGTGGAAAACGGGGTGGTAAAGCTGGACCCCGACCGCATATGCCCTCTCATGGACCTTCCACCGCCCAAAATCTAGAAGGCACTCAAACCCTGCCTGGGATTATTTTCCTATTATGCCCAATGGGTCCCACAGTATGCTGACAAGGCACTCATCAAGTCCATTTCCTGTCAGCGGAAGCCAGAGCAGCTTTCGATTGCATCAAGTCAGACATCGCTGCGGCCACTCTGCATGCCGTCAACAAATCCATACCCTTCCAGGTGGAGAGTGATGCATCTGACTTTGCCCTGGCAGCCACCTTAAATCAGGCCGGTAGGCCTGTCGACTTCTTTTCTAGGACCCTCCAGGGCCCTGAAAGCCAACACTCCACCATCGAGAAGGAGGCCCAGGTCATCGTAGAGGCCGTACGTCGTTGGAGACACTACCTCGCTGGTAGGTGCTTTACACAACTGACCGATATTTATGTTTAGTGGCAACCAGCGGGGTAAGATCAAAAACAACAAGATCACCAGGTGATCTGACATCCTGTACCAGCCTGGCAAACTCAATGACCCGCTCGATGCCCTTCCCGTGGGACATGCGCCAGTGTACAACTGGACAGGCTGCAGAGACTCCATGAGGAGCTCTGTCATCCGGGGGTCACCAGGTTTGCCCACTTTGTAAAGGCCCGTAACCTGCCCTATACAGTCAAGGAGATCCGCTCCATGACTCGAGCCTGCGCAGTATCCATTGAGTGCAAACCCAATTTCTTCCGGCCTGAGAAGACCCACATCATCAAAACCACCCGGCCCTTCGAATATCTCAGTGTGGACTTCAAGGGGCCCCTACCATCAACAAACCATAATACTTACATTCTCATGGTGATCACCGAGTACTCCCGCTTCCCGTTCGCTATCCCCTGCTCGGACATGACCGCTTCCTCAGTCATAGACGCACTGCATGGCATCTTCACCATTTTTAGGTACACCAGTTACATCCACAGTGACCAGGGGTCCTTGTTTATGAGTGCAGAGCTAAGGCAGTATCTTCTGAAGCGCGGTATTGCTTCGAGCAGGACCACTGCGCGGTAACGGGCAGATCGAAAGGGAGAATGCCACCATCTGGAAAGTGGTCACGCTTTCCCTCTGGTCGAAAGGCCTCCCCACCACTCGCTGGCTGGACTTCCTCCCAAACACCCTACACTCTATGAGGTCCCTGTTATGCACTGCCACCAATGCTACCCCGTACAAATGTATGTTCTCATTCCCAGGGAAGTCAGAATCGGGAACGACCACACCGGCTTGGCTGACAGTCCCTAGACCTGTCCTGCTGAGACGTCATGTCCGCTACTCGTAAAACGACCCCTAGTCGACTGGGTAACGCTGTTAAATGCGAACCCACACTATGCCTATAGCGAGTACCCAGACGGGCGGGAGGACATGGTCTCATTAAGGGATCTGGCCCAATCCAGGTCTAACATTGTCAAGTTCCAACCCCAATCTCCATCCAATCCTCCCCTAGGTTACATGCCGGGACAGCAGGACCAGCAGCACCTCACAGATGACAATGGCAGCAGATCGGACCAGCCCACGGCCAATGACGCCTGCGGACTAGGCGAAACTGTGCCCGCAGCTGGCGACCCCAGCGATGATACCCTGCCAGCTACCCCAATTCCAGGGCCACGGTGATCAGGTTGGACAATCAGGCCTCCTGATCGTTACAGCCCGTGAACACTGCATGCTACCTCACTATTTTTTTCTCTCTTCTTCTCTTTCTTTCCCTCTTACTCACCCCAGGGTCAGTTCCTAAAGAAGGGGTGAATGTGATAGTACAGGATACTATCACCAATGTATATATCTGTATATATTTACATATAGCAGTAGTGATTGGCTGAGAGCTGTAGCCACACCTACTGGCAGGTCATAAAGGGCTGCTCCTAACGAGACCCAGGTCAGTCTCGACTAGTTGACCTCGATGTAATACGCTCGTCTTTTGCTAATAAAAGCCGGTTTCAGTCAACAAGTCTTTGAGTCATTCGACGTACTACAGATCCCACTGCCTCAATCTCTCCTCACAACCTTGTATCAGTCCCCACACTGATCGTACTGCCCCACTCTCTCGCCACAGCCCTATATCGTCCACATACTGATCCCACTGCCCCAGACTCTCCCCACAGCCCTGTATCATCCACATACTGATCCCACTGCCCCAGTCTCTCCCCACAGCCCTGTATCAGTCCCCACACTGATCCTGTGATAGTACAGGATACTATCACCAATGTATATATTTGTATATATTTACATATAGTAGTAGTGATTGGCTGAGAGCCGTAGCCATGCCTACTGGCAGGTCATAAAGGGCTGCTCTTAACTAGACCAAGGTTAGTCTGGACTGGTCGACCTCGATCTAATATGCTCCAGTCTTTTGCTAATAAAAGCCTTGGTTTGATTCAACAAGTCTTTGAGTCGTCATTCGACACGCTATATCGGGGTGGATAAAACTTTTGGTATTGTCACTATCGAAGAGGCAGTTCGACTTGTGCCCATTCATCTCGATCTGCATCATGGAGTTCGTGATCGGATGAGGGCTGGTCTGGTTCAAGGTGATCGATGCCAGGATGGGTGCGTCATCTTCGTTGTCGGTGGGGAGGCCTGATGTCCAAGATGGCGGCCTCCATGTTGACCACGCTGCCAACGTCGATGAAGAAGGCGGATGTGGCGTCATCGGGGGTGGAATGGTGCCGTCGAAGAGGGCTGCGGCTGCGTAGAGGATGCGAGCAGCAGTAAGTAAGATGACGCCCCCTTTACAGCGCACGCTGCGCTGCTTTGGGATGAGGCTCTGGACCTACAGACCCGTTGATAATGCCCCTTTTTCCCCCAGCCAGAGCAGGTAGCTCCTTTCGTGGGGCAGAGACATCGTAGGTGTTTTGCCTGCCCACAGAAGTGGCATCTCGTGGATCTCGGTGCCACTGCAGCCGTGGTCAGGTCAGCCGTACCCGACGCTGACTCCCAGGATGGTGGCCCTCGCGGCGGCGTGTACTGGATAGTCCCGCTTCTGCCTCCGATCGACTCCGCGTGGGACTGGGCCGAGTCTAAAGTCCTAGCCAGTTGGATCGCCCGTTTCGGGGGGAGTTGATCCTCCTTGAGGAGACATCGTCAGATATAGTCCAACCTCAACCCCGCCACGCAGGTCTTCCATGCACTGGGCCTCTGGCACAGGGACTGCAGGGTTCCCCAGTGTTTTCCCAGTGTGATCAGGGCTCGGGCGAACTCTTCTACTGACTCACCAGGCTGCTGTTTTCTGGATACCAGGAGGTAACGGGAGTAGACCTCATTGATCTTGGGCTTGTATAGTGCCTGTAGCTCAGTCGTTGCCTCGGTGTAGATCGTGCAGTTTCTGATGGCCTGGAAAGCTCTCTGGCCGACTCTTGCCTGTAGAACCTTCAGCTTCTTCTCTTCCGAATCGACCACTTCAGCGGCAGCCTCGAGGAAGTTGTTAAAACAACTGATCCACTGTTCGAAGAGTTCCAATGCACCCGGGACTTGGGTATCCACCTCTAGCCGATCGGAGCGCAGCAACTTCTCCGTTACCGGAGATGTTAAAATTTTCTGTACAATAAAATCACTATCAGTTGCCCCAATAACCACAAAAACAAAGACTGAGGGGAACAATAGGCTTTATTGTACAGAAGACTTGAGCTGGCCTGAATCCAAGCTAAGGAAGTGCAGGGAAGGGAGAGGTGGCTCGACCTTTTTGGCCTAGGCTACAGGGGGCGTCCAGGGGAGTGTCATCAGGGGCGGGCCAGCCCATGCCTTTACCAGCCAATGACTATGTACAATCCATATCATTACAGTTTGAAAATCTGGTTGGGCAATGCCAGAACAACAATCTTGCTCTTAATTTCATTAAGTTTACAGAGCTTATTGTGGACTTTAGGAAGAGGAGGGCAAGGGACTATGTCTCTGTCTTCATTGGATGGATTGAGGTTGAGAGGGTTAGTTTGTTCAAGTTTCTTGAAGCCCACATCTCGAGGACCTCTCCCAGAGCCAGCACATTTTTTTTAAATTTTTTTTTATTTTTCACACTATAAACATACATACATTTTCATGTATGTACAAGATACATACATTTTCCTTCTTAAATACCCATGTATGTACAAGATACATACATTTTCCTTCTTAAATATATAGTGTCGTTTTCTCCCCCTTTCCCTCCTCCCCTCCCTCCCTCCCTCACCTCCCCTGCCATTTATTTAAAGTTCAAAATATAAGATACATTAAACCCGTCAAACAATGTTGTCACTCAATAAAAATAAACAAGAAATTCCACTGATTCAGTGGAATTACAGCATGGAAACAGGCCATTAGGCCCTTCTAGTCCACACCGAACTAAACACTCCTCTCTAGTCCCACCTACCTGCACAATGACCATAACCCTCCACCTTCTTCTCATCCATATACCTGTCTAGCTTTTTCTTAAATAATAAAATTGACTCTGCCGCCACTATTTCTCCCGGAAGCTCATTCCACACCGCTACCACTCTCTGAGTAAAGAAGTTCCCCCTCATGTTACCTCTAAACCTCTGCCCCTTAACTCTTAACTCATGTCCTCTTGTTTCAATCTCTCCTACTCTTAATGGAAATAGTCTATCCACATCCACTCTGTCTATCCCTTTCATAATCTTAAATACCTCTATCAAATCCCCTCTCAACCTTCTACGCTCCAAAGAATAAAGACCTAATCTGCCCAATCTCTCCCTGTACTCTAGATGTTTAAACCCAGGTAACATTCTGGTAAATCTTCTCTGCACTCTCTCCACTCTGTTTATATTCTTCCTATAATTAGGTGACCAGAACTGCACACAGAACTCTAAATTAGGCTGCACCAATGCCTTATACAATCTCAACATCACTTCCCAACTCCTATATTCCATTCAATGACTGATAAAGGCCAGCAAACTAAAAGCCTTCTTCACCACCCTATTCACATGAGTTTCTACCTTCAGGGAACGATGTACCGTTACTCCTAAATCCTTCTGCTCTTCTGTATTCATCAATGCTCTCCCATTTACTACGTATGTCCTGTTCTGATTCTTCTTACCAAAATGAAGCACCTCACACTTATCAGCATTAAATTCCATCTGCCATTTTTCAGCCCACTTTTCTAAGCAGCCCAAATCCCTCTGCAATCCTTGAAAACCTTCTTCATTATCCACTATTCCACCTATCTTAGTATCGTCTGCATATTTACTAATCCAATTCACCACCCCATCATCTAGATCATTAATGTATATAACGAACAACAATGGGTCCACTGGTCACCACTGGTCACCAGCCTCCAACCTGACGAGTACAGCCTCTCCCTTTCAGCCAATGTTCAATCCATTTGACTATCTCAAAATTTATACCTGAAGACTGCACCTTCCTAACTAACCTTCCATGTGGTACCTTATCAAAGGCCTTACTGAAGTCCATATAGACAACATCCACCGCACTACCCTCATCCACATTCCTAGTCACCTCTTCAAAAAATTCAATCAGATTGGTCAAACAGGACCTTCTGCCCACAAATCTGTGTTGAGTGCTCCTGATCAGACCCTGTCTATCCAGATATTTATAAGTACTATCTCTAAGAACTTTCTCCATTAATTTACCTACCACAGACGTCAAACTTACAGGCCGATAATTGCCAGGCTTCCTCCTTGAACCCTTTTTAAATAACGGAACTACATGCGCAATACATCTCTAATGACATTTGGAAAATTACCGTCAGAGCCTCTGCTATTTCCTCCTTTACTTCTCTCAATGTCCTGGGGAAGATCCCGTCTGGTCCCGGAGACTTATCCACCTTTATATTCTTCAAAAGCCTTTCGTAATCACTATATTCTCCATATTTACCCAATTTGCTTTTTTTATCTCACATATCCCAATATCCTTCTCCTTGGTGAATACCGAAGAAAAGAAACTGTTCAATATCTCCCCCATTTCTCTAGACTCCACACACAGTTTTCTGCTCTGTTTCTCTAAGGGACCAATTTTGTCTCTAGCTTTCCTTTTACCATTAACATATTTGTAGAACCCTTTTGGATTACTTTTTACCCTGCTTGCTATAGTCTCCTCGTACCTTCTTTTAGCTTTCCTAATTCCTCTCTTAAGATTCCTCTTACATTCAATGTATTTTTCAAACATCTCCTTAATTCCATGCTTCTTATACCTAATGTACGCCTCCCTTTGTCTTCGAACCAAGTTTCCAATATTTCTTGAAAACCACGGCTCTCTCAAACCTTTTGCCCCTCCTTTTAACCTAACAGGAACATAAAGCTTTTGCACTCTCAAAATCTGATCTTTAAAAGACTTCCATCTCTCTACTACATCCTGCCTATAAAACAAATTGTCCCAATGCACACCCTGTAAGTCCTTTCGCATCTCCTCAAATCTAGCTTTTCCCCAATCAAAAACCTCAACCCATGGCCCTGACTTATCTCTTTCCATAATGACATTGAAGCTGATGGCATTATGATCACTGGACCCGAAATGCTCGCCAACACTAACCTCCGTCACTTGACCCATCCCATTTGCCAACAGTAGATCTAACACTGCTCCTTCTCTGGTCGGCACCTCTACATATTGTTGTAAAAAACTATCTTGCACACATTTCACAAACTCTAACCCATCCAGCCCTTTCACAGAATGTGTTTCCCAATCTATATGTGGAAAATTAAAATCTCCCATAATTACAACCCTGTGCTTATCACAAATATCCACTATCTCCCTACAGATTTGCTCCTCTAGGTCTCGGTCCCCTCCGGGTGGTCTATAATACACCCCTACAAGTGTAACCTCTCCTTTCCCACTCCTCAGTTCCACCCAAATAGCCTCCGTGGACGAGTCCTCTAATCTATCCTGCCTAAGCACTGCTGTAATATTCTCCCTGACAAGCAATGCAACACCACCTCCTCTTGCCCCTCCGACTCTATCACACCTAAAGCAACGAAACCCAGGGATATTCAGCTGCCAATCACATCTCTCCTGCAACCATGTCTCACTAATCGCTACCACATCATACTTCCAAGTATCAATCCACACCTTCAGCTCATCTACCTTTTTTACAATACTCCTGCCATTAAAATATATGAATTTCAGAGATTTCCCAATTCTTAATTCCTGTTTTCCCTCATCTTTAATAACAACATTATTTCCTTTTCCTGCCAATTGCCCTTCATCTTCTTCCAGAGCATTTCCTTTCTCTATCACCTGCCCATCCATATTCAAATACTTACTACAAACTTTCTTTGTTTGCATTCTAACCTTCTCCTTACTGCTCTGTACTATTTTGCTCCCTCCCCCCAACCATTCTAGTTTAAAGGATCCTGAGTAGCCCTAGCAAATACCTCTGCCAGTATTCTGGTCCCCCTGGGATTTAAGTGTAACCTGTCCTTACTGTACAGGTCACATCTTCCCCAAAAAAGGTCCCAGTGATCCAGAAACTTGAAACCCTGCCCCTTACTCCACCCCTTCAGCCACGTGTTAATCCTCCACCTCATTCTATTTCTATTCTCACTCTCGTGGCACAGGGAGTAATCCAGAGATTTCCCCCTTTGCGGTCCTTCTTTTTAACTCCCTACCTAACTGCCTGTACTCACTTTTTAGGACCTCTTCTCTATTCCTCCCTATGTCATTGGTACCTACATGTACCACGACCTCTGCCTCCTGTCCCTCCCACTTTAGGATATCCGGGACATGAGCAGCAACATCCCGGACACTGGCACCAGGGAGGCAAACCACCATCCGGTTCTCCTTGCTGCGTCCACAGAATCCCCTATCTGTCCTCTTAACTATGGAGTCCACTACCACTATTGCCCTCCTCTTCCTTTCCCTACTTTTCTGAGCTACAGGGGCTGACCCCGTGCCAGAGGCACAGCCACTGCTGCTCCCCCCAACTTTGATGTCCTCGGTAGGTTTTCTCTATTGTGTTTCATGTATGGCTCCCATATTTGTTCAAATATTGTAATGTTATTTCTTAAATTATAGGTTATTTTTTCTAATGGAATACATTTATTCATTTCTATATACCATTGTTGTATTCTCAAGTTATCTTCTAATTTCCAGGTTGACATAATACATTTTTTTGCTACAGCTAGGGCTATCATAACAAATCTTTTTTGTGCTCCATCCAACTCGAGTCCTAATTCTTTGTTTTTTATGTTACTTAGGAGGAAGATCTCTGGGTTTTTTGGTATATTGCTTTTTGTGATTTTATTTAATATCTGGTTTAGATCTTCCCAAAATTTTTTCACTTTCTCACATGTCCAAATTGCATGAATTGTTGTTCCCATTTCCTTTTTACAGCAAAAACATCTGTCAGATACTGTTGGGTCCCATTTATTTAACTTTTGAGGTGTAATGTATAGCCTGTTTATCCAGTTATATTGTATCATACGTAACCTCGTGTTTATTGTATTTCTCATAGTTCCTGAGCATAACTTCTCCCATGTTTCATTCTTTATCTTTATGTTTAGATTTTGTTCCCATTTTTGTTTAGTTTTACCATTTGTTTCCTCATTCTCCTTTTCTTGCAGTTTAATATACATATTTGTTATAAATTTTTTGATTATCATTGTGTCTGTAATCACATATTCAAAATTACTTCCCCCTGGTAACTTCAGACTGCTTCCCAATTTGTCCTTCAAGTAGGATTTCAGTTGGTAGTATGCCAACACTGTATCGTGAGTTATATTATATTTATCCTTCATTTGTTCAAAGGATAATAATTTATTTCCCGAAAAACAATTTTCTATTCTTTTGATCCCTTTTTTCTCCCATTCTCTAAAGGAAAGGTTATCTATTGTAAAAGGGATTAGCTGATTTTGCGTCAGTATTAGTTTTGATAGTTGGTAATTTGTTTTATTCCTTTCCACATGAATCTTCTTCCAAATGTTGAGCAGATGATGCACTACTGGAGAATTCCTACATTGTACTTATTTTTCATCCCATTTATATAATATATGTTCAGGTATCTTCTCCCCTATTTTATCTAATTCTAATCTAGTCCAATCTGGCTTTTCCCTTGTTTGATAAAAATCTGATAGGTATCTTAATTGTGCGGCTCTATAATAATTTTTAAAGTTTGGTAGTTGTAAGCCTCCTTGTTTATACCATTCTGTTAATTTATCTAGTGCTATCCTCGGTTTCCCCCCTTTCCATAAAAATTTCCTTATTATTTTCTTTAACTCCTTGAAGAATTTCTCTGTTAAGCGTATTGGTAATGTCTGAAATAGGTATTGTATCCTTGGGAAAATATTCATTTTAATACAGTTTATCCTTCCTATCAGTGTTAGTGGTAAGTCTTTCCAATGCTCTAAGTTGTCTTGTAATTTTTTCATTAGTGGATAATAATTGAGTTTATACAGATGGCCGAGGTTTTTATTTATTTGTATACCTAGGTATCGCATTGCTTGCATTTGCCATCTGAATGGTGATTCCTTCTTAAATTTTGACAAATCCGCATTATTCATTGGCATTGCTTCACTTTTATTTGCATTAATCTTGTACCCTGACACTTCTCCATATTCCTTCAATTTCCTATGTAATTCTTTTATTGATATTTCTGATTCTGCTAAGTATACTATAACATCATCTGCAAATAGACTGATTTTATATTCCTTGTCTTTTATTTTTATCCCTTTTATTTTATTTTCTGTTCTTATCAGTTCTGCTAGTGGTTCTATGGCTAACGCAAACAATAAGGGAGATAGTGGGCATCCCTGCCTTGTTGATCTGCTTAAGTTAAATTGTTTTGATATATATCCATTTACTGTCACTTTCACCAATGGCCCCATATATAATGCTTTAATCCAATTAATATATTTCTCTGGTAAGCTGAATTTTTGCAGTACTTTGAATAAATAATTCCATTCTACTCTGTCAAAGGCCTTCTCTGCGTCTAAAGCAACCGCTACTGTTGGAGCTTTATTTCCTTCTACTGTGTGAATTAAGTTAATAAATTTACAGATATTGTCTGTTGTTCGTCTTTTTTAAATAAATCCAGTTTAGTCTAGATTACTATTTTTGGTACATAGTCGGCTAATCTGTTTGCTAATAGTTTAGCTATTATCTTATAATCTGTGTTAAGTAAAGATATTGGTCTATATGACGCTAGTGTGAGTGGATCTTTCCCTGTCTTTGTTATTACTGTAATTATTGCCATTTTGCATGAATCTGGTAAGCTTTGTGTTTTATCAATCTGATTGATTACTTCCAGAAGGGGAGGAATTAATTAATCTTTAAATGTTTTATAGAATTCTATTGGGAATCCATCCTCTCCTGGTGTTTTATTATTCGGTATTTTTTTTATTATCTCCTGTATTTCTTCTATTTCAAATGGTTCTGTTAATTTATTTTGTTTCTCTGTTTGTAATTTCCGTAGTTCAATTTTAGTTAAGAATTCATCTATTTTGTCTTCTTTCCCTTCGTTTTCAGTTTGATATAATTGTTCGTAGAATTCTCTGAAGTTTTCATTAATCTCCGTTGGATTATATGTGATTTGCTTGTCTTTTTTCCTTAATGCCAATACCATTCTCTTAGTTTGTTGTCTTAAGCTGCCACGCTAGAATTTTGTGCATTATTTCTCCTAGTTCATAATATTTCTGTTTTGTCTTCATTATGTTCTTCTCCACCTTATATGTTTGTTGTGTTTCATATTTTATTTTTTTATCTGCCAATTCTCTTTTAGTTGTGTCTTCCTTCATTGCTAATTCTTTTTCTATATTTGCTATTTCCCTTTCCAACTGCTCTGTTTCCTGATTGTAGTCCTTCTTCATCTTAGTTACATAACTTATTATTTGCCCTCTGATGAATGCTTTCATTGTGTCCCATAGTATAAACTTATCTTTCACTGATTCCGTATTTAATTCAAAGTGTCTAAAATCCTGCCTTTTAAGTAGCATGGAGTTTAATCTCCATCTATACATTCTTGGTGCGATGTCCTCTAACTCTATTGTCAATAACAGGGGTGAGTGGTCCGATAATAGTCTAGCTTTATATTCTGTTTTCCTAACTCTCTCTTGCATGCGAGCTGATAACAGGAATAGGTCTATTCTTGAGTATGTTTTATGTCTACCCGAATAGTATGAATATTCCTTTTCCTTTGGGTGTTGTTTCCTCCATATATCCAAAAGTTGCACTTCTTGCATCGATTTAATTATAAATGTGGTTACTTTGTTCTTTCTGTTAATTTTTTTTCCCAGTTTTATCCATGTTTGAATCCAAATTAAGGTTGAAATCCCCTCCTATTAGTATGTTCCCTTGCGTGTCTGCTATCTTCAAAAAGATATCTTGCATAAATTTTTGATCTTCTTCGTTAGGTGAATATACATTGAGTAAATTCCAAAACTCCGAATATATCTGACATTTTATCATTACATATCTCCCTGCTGGATCTATTATTTCCTCTTCTATTTTGATTGGTACATTTTAACTGATTAATATAGCTACTCCTCTGGCTTTTGAATTATATGATGCTGCTGTTACTGTCCTATCCAATCTCTCTTTAATTTCTTGTGTTCCACTTCAGTTAAGTGTGTTTCTTGTACGAATGCTATATCAATTTTTTCTTTTTTCAGTAAATTTAGCAGTTTCTTCCTTTTGATTTGGTTATGTATTCCATTAATATTTAAAGTCATATAGTTCAACATAGCCATTTCATACTTTGTTTACCTTTCCTTTCCGTTTCCTCATCATCACCTTTCCTTCTTATCCATTTCTGCTTTCTTTTTTTGAACACATTATAAGACAACATTTCTAAAACATAAAATATTTCCATTATTCTCCTATCTAAAATTCCTTTAACCCCACTATCCCCTCCCCTTCCTGAGTTGCCCTTTGTCCCTTGTCGGGCAACCACATCTCCCCTCTCCATTTGGATTTGCGAATTCACTCGTAAGCGTCAACTGATTTCGCAGTGACCGTAACTCTTCCCCACCCAGCCCCCCCAGAAAAGATTTTAATCTTCATATATAACAAAGTCACTCTCCTAATTCCCCCCATACTTCCTTTCTTCCCTTTCTTTCCCTTCTTAGTTCTTACCTATAGTCTATTTTTTTAATATATACACACACACATACATATAGTTTGTGGTAATATTTGTTCTCGTTACATATCTTCATCTCTCTGTCTGTTTTGTAGTTGTTCTGCAAATTTTTGTGCTTCCTCCGGATCCAAGAATAGTCTGTTTTGCTGCCCTGGGATAACTATTTTAAGTACCGCTGGATACTTTAGCATAAATTTATATCTTTTTTTCCATAGGATCGTTTTTGCTGTATTAAACTCCTTCCTCTTCTTCAGGAGTTCAAAACTTGTATCTGGATAGAAAACAATTTTTTGACCTTTGTATTCCAGTGGTTTTTTGTCTTCTCTTATTTTCCTCATTGCTTTCTCCAATATATTTTCTCTTGTTGTATATCTTAGGAATTTTACTAGAATGGATCTTGGTTTTTGTTGTGGTTGTGGTTTAGGGGCTAATGATCTGTGTGCCCTTTCTATTTCCATTTCTTCCTGTAATTCTGGTCTTCCTAGGACCCTGGGGATCCATTCTTTTATAAATTCTCTCATATCCTTGCCTTCTTCATCTTCCTTAAGGCCCACTATCTTTATATTGTTTCTTCTATTATAATTTTCCATTATATCCATCTTCTGAGCTAACAGCTCTTGTGTCTCTTTAACTTTTTTATCAGATTCTTCTAATTTCTTTTTTAAGTCATCTACTTCCATTTCTATGGCTGTTTCTCGTTCTTCCACCTTGTCCACTCTTTTTCCTATATCCGACATGATCATCTCTAATCTATTCATTTTTTCTTCTGTACTTTTTATTTCACTGAATTCTTGTGATTGCCATTCTTTTACTGATTCCATATATTCTTTAAAAAAATTATATCCATGTACTTGCCCTTCCCTTCATCTTCCATTTCTCTGTGTTCTTCCTCTTCTTCTTCTGAGTCCACTCCAGGATCTGTGTCCTTTACCTCTGTCTCTTCTGGTTTTCTTGTTGGTTTGTTTGTTTTATTTTGTTGGGTATTTTTGGTCTTCTTGTTTTTACTAGAAGTGTCTTGATGCTGGTCTTCTTCCTCTGGGTTGGTCATCTGTTGTTTCTTTGATTTCTTTTTACTCTCTTCTTTCTTGTTCTTGTTAGTTTCTATGTTTTCCTCTTGCTGCTTTGTTGTGGTTGTCAATTTCAGCTGTGGAGATCGACTCCTCACCTGGTCCCCCCTCCCGTCAGTGTTATTTTTGTCTTGCGCATCGCGCATGCGCGGTTGCGCACTTTTGTTTGACTCCGTGAGCCATTTTTGTAGTCCCAAGTTCGGGGCTTCAACTGACCTTAAGGAGCGGGCTTCTCTCTCTGCGGCGGGCCTCCTCGGACAGGTAAGGCCTTCACCTTCTTCTTCCAACGTCTTTTCTTCTTCTCTTCTTCCTATTGCTTTTGGCTTTTCTTTCTTCGCTGCCATTTTCTCCACACCTTTACTTTCACTTTATTTTGTTTTTTGTGTTTGTGCCTTTGTTTTTTCACTGTCTTTTTTTTACTTTTCTGGAGAGGGCTGGAGTTCCCCGACCGGCCACTACTCCATCACGTGACTCCTCTCCAGAGCCAGCACATTTGATGGAACTATGAAAGCACACCAATGACTCTACTTTCTAAGAAATCTGAGTAGATTTGGCATGCCATCAAAATCTATTGAACGTTTACTGTGGAAAGATTGCTGATTGCATCATGACCTGGTTTGGAAACTTGAAGTCCCAGGTACGCAGAAGACCGCAGAAAGTTGCAAACCTTACTAAGTCCATCACAGCCACTAACCTTTAAGCAATACACAAAAGTGCTGGAGTATCTCAGTAGGTTACAGCATCCATAAAAAAACAAGAGGCAGTCAACGTTTTGTGCTGCAACCCTTCATCAGGATTCCTTTGGCTCTATTCATTTACCAAGCTAGTTTAGACTTTCCCTGGCATGAATCAGAATTTATTGTCGTGAACATGTCATGAAATTTGTTGTTTTGCAGCAGCATCCCAGTGCAAACATTTTATATAAACCACTTTACAAAATAAAATAGTGCACGTAATGGTCAAAGTGAGGCTGTGTCCGTGGTTCATTGATTATCCAAGAATTTGATGGCCGCGGCAAAGAAATCGCTGAGTGCTCGTCTTTAGGCTCCTGTGTGAAGGGGGCATGGCCTGGGTGGTGGGGGTCTTTGAGGATAGAGGCTGCTTTCTTCTACCTCTTGTAGATGCCCTTGATAGAGTAAAGTCTGGTGCCTGTGATTTTGTGGGCCGAGTTAACAGCCCTCTGGAGTTTATTCTTGTCCTGTGCAGACGTGATGCAACTAGCCAGAATGCTCTTCACTGTACACCTTTAGAAGTTTTGACCACTGGTGTCACTAAGGAACAGTAACAGGTGACACCATCAGAGGGGGTGACACCAAAATGACTGTCTATAAAATTTTTGAGCAGTGTTTCAGCAGAAATTTATTATTTTTTATAAAATATCCCTGTAGTTAGTTATAACAACATAAACATTTTTCGTATCAATAGACCTACGAGGCTAAAACTTGGTGTTCATGTACTTTTTGTGTCTTCTAATGCGCTCCAGTCAGAGCTGTCATTATTACTCAATGACAAAGATGCTTCGAATCACATGGTTTCGTCTGCACATGCTACAAGGATGCGCTGTTGTTTCTGTTGCTGCTGGAGTTTTTATAGTTACTGCTTTGGTCAAATTTTCTGGTGTTTTAACTACAATATTGTGGTGATTGGTATATGTGAACCTATATCAATAACTTTTTTTGAGAATGAAGTCGTAATTAAAAGAAAAGGAGAATAATCAAAAAAGGTTTCTGCTCAATTACTAATAATGTTGTAACGAATAATGCTGTAATTCAATGTAGAAAGATTACACAAAACAACTTTGTTGTTAGTATTCATGTAATTGAAGAAATATTACATTTAAGCAATTTGTAACAGGTGAGGGTCAAGCCGGAATCGCCACATCAAGATCAGGTTTCGGGCGGCCAGGTGATTGGACGATGGAGGCAGATTTAGGCCAGATGTTCTGCTTCCCAAATGAAAATTGCGGAAACCAACCTCAAGCCAGGCCTTGGGCTGCGGTCGGCCTCTCTCCACCTCATTTGCCTCACTGAGCTTGCAGTGCCGGAGGCCGAGGAGCACAAGAAACCGAGGTTCGCTGAGCTTGCAGCTGATGCGCAGCCACGTGGCAAGAAAGCAAGGGTCCTGAGGAACCCAGAAGAGACGATCACTCACCCCACAGAGTCAAGGCAGCAAGTCTCAGGGGTGCAAGAAGGGGCATTAACATCTTTCTCACATATTATTCACAACTCGATATTATTATCCATTCAGCTCTGTGTATGATATTGTAATTTTAATTCTGCTCGCTGTTTATCTCACTACTTTGCCATCACATTCAGTGATCGACAGGAATTATGATTCACAAGTAACATTAGTACAAAAAACATTAGGGACACAAGAAGAGGTCCATTGGGGGGGGGGGGGGGGGGAAGGAGTGACGCCACTGGTTTTTGACCACACACAAACGCACCCGTTTGTAATTTTACAATTTTGCCGTTGATTTGTGTTCTGTTTCCTTTCGAGCGCGGAAAACCCCCAATCGACAGTTAGTGTGGGTTACCGTTCCAGTTCGCATGCGCGGCCGATCCCGCAGCCTTCTGGGTATTTGTAGTCCTCACTTACCGTACCTCTCGGTATCGTCGTGAACATGTCATGAAATTTGATTTGCAGCAGCATCCCAGTGCAAACATTTTATATAAACCACTTTACAAAATAAAATAGTGCACGTAAAAGTCAAAGTGAGGCTGTGTCCGTGGTTCATTGATTATCCAAGAATTTGATGGCCGCGGCAAAGAAGCCTCTGAGCGCTCATCTTTAGGCTCCAGTGTGAAATGGTGTTGCAGGACTACAATCTCCATGAGGCACCGCGGCCGCCGGGCGAACTGGTGACGCGGCGGCCGCGGGGGAAGGTGGGTAAGAGGAGGGGAAGATGTCGGACGATGAGAGCCCGGAGCAGACGGTCGCCGAAGACCTGGTGGTGACCAAGTACAAGATGGGCGGCGACATCGCCAACCGTGAGTGAAGGGAGGAAGGGCCGTGAGGAGTGGGCGGACGCTTGGGGGTGGCGGCGGTGGGCTGTCCGGCGCCGTCTATGGGGCAACCGGTGTGGGCACGTGGGAAGCGGGGTAGGCCTCGGCGGCTGGGCTGCGGCGTGGGGAGGCCTCGGCGGCGGGACAACCTCGCTCCCGGACCGCACTGCGCACGGTCTGTCTCCTGGGGCACGATCTGGCATCGCCAAATCCCGCAGTTTCATCAACTGTCTGGTCACGAGGTGATGGGCCGAAGACCCTCGATCGGGCTCCTTCGTTCACGTCACAAAGCGAATGAAAAAAAGGCCCGAACCCTTGGTCATCCTTTCGTTTCTATAGATCAGTGGCTTTCAAACTGCAAACACCCCCCCCCAAAACTCACATCCCACTTAAAGTAATCCCTCTGCCCTAGGTGCTCTGTGATTAGTAAGGGATTGATTAAGGTGGAAGGGGGTTGGGGGGAGGTTGGGAACCACTGGTCCAAACTCGAGTGAAGTATTCTTGAGAAAAATTGTCATTGGCACATTTTCTTTGGAGTTATGAAACCGTGCACATAACGAATCAATTAGGGACGATTAAAACAGTGGTTTTGAAACCTTTTTCTTTCCACCCACATACCACCCGAAGCTGTGCAAAATTGTTAATTTTTCTTCTTGCCTGCCATCAATGAGAATTCATAGTTCAATTATTAAGTTTATTGCCCTGCTGCTAATAAAGATATTTTCTGCAAAAGTAACATTCTTGTGTGCATACTGTTAGAAGGATTTTTTTTTCAGTCTTGAGGTTTGTTACAAATCTGTAACAGTTTACTAGATCCAATAATTAGGATACCAGAATCACATAAAACTATTGGATCCTCTAGTATTATCATGTGCCTTTTGCATTGGTGACCATGGTTTATTCTTGTTTCTAAAGTCTTTGGGTGGAAATTGTTGAGGTTGTTGCAGTCTGGATGCTCTGGGAGCCTGATTTCCTTGAATTTATTTGCTATATCCATAATTTGGTGGAAACATTATCACAATGGTAAATCTTTGCCTCTGGGTTACATGGGGGTAATTTAGTCATGAGCAGTATACATGTTCGTGGTCAAACAAGGAGAAGCTGGAGGGACCTGGGTGAAGCATCATGGAGAGAAATGGACTGTCAATGTTTTGGGTCAGGTCCCTTTGTTGAGACTAAGGAGGGAAATAGCAAACTAAAAGGGAGAGGGGGTGACCCAAGAGGTAATCTGATACTCGGCAGGTTTGAGGGATGGAGTGGTAAAATAGGTACTATAAGAAATGAGACACCTGGGGTTGGTGGGTGAAAAGCAAATGCTGGAATGGACTTAAAAATGGGAGCAGGTATAGGACAGATGTAAACATGGAACAGGATCTGGGTGGTGATACCTGAAATCAGAAAATTCAGTGATCATACCATAGGGTTGTAGGCATCACAGGTGGAGCATGATATGCTGTTTGTGTTTGGTATTGCCCTAGCTATGGATGAGGCAGAGACCAGACCTGTCTGTGTGGGAGTGGTAAGGGAGGATTAAAATGGTTGACAACCAATAGTTATAGAAGACATGTGAGGAAAAAGTGCTGGTGGTTGACAAAGTGGTTGCCAAATCTGTATTTGGATTCACAAATGTTGACGAGGCCACATCAAGTGCACAGAATGCAGTAGAGTATGCTGAAGGAGGGGCGTGTAAAACTTTGCCTCACCTGGAATGTGTTTACACCCCTGATGAAGGCGAGGGGAGAACAGTAGCGACTTCTTGCAACCTCCTGCGGTTGCAGCAGGAAGTGGTGGGGATGGGGTATGAGTGGGGAAGGAAGAGTGAATTTGGCAGTTGCAGAGTGAATGGTATCTTTGGAAAACGTTATGGAGGAGATGTTGCTGGTGGTGGGATCACATTGCAGTTGGTGGAAGTGTCAAAGGATGGTGCCGGATGGCATTAACATAAACCTCTGGTTCCTGATAAACCTGTTGGTCTTTCCCTGTTGCCTTTCCCTCAGCGTGTACATGCCTTTCTTTTGCCCTCCCCCCCACCTTCCCCCCGGACAGAGTAAAAAGATCAATTTTTTACACTCCCCTTATTCAGTTAACACCCTTTGTTGGTCTGGACTCCTTCCCCTGCCAGTCTTGTGTCTTTATTCTGACACCTTCCTGTTCTTTTTTTCCTATCTTGAAGCGGGCTCTGGCTCAACGCTGGTAATATCTTCCTGTGGATGCTGCGAGGCTGGCTGAGTTCCACCAGGATTTGCATTTTTACTGCAATCAAAGCATCTGCAGACTTTCATGTTTCACTGTTGGATGAGGAGGCTGGGTGGGTGAAAAAATGAGAACCAAAGGAACATATCCTTATTCTGTCTATGGGTAGTGGGTGAGAACGGAGTATGTGAAATGGGGAAGATGCACATGAGTGATGTATTAATGACCACAGTGGTGGAGGAACCATCTTTCTTAAAGAAAGAGGACATTTTCGGATGACCTTATCCTGGGAACTGATGAAGTGGAGACTGAGAAACTGGGAGAAAGGGATAGCATCCTCACAAAGGACTGTGTGGGAACAGGTGCAGTCCAGGCAGCTGAGAGAGTTTGTCACATGTTTTCAGAAGAGGATATAAAGAGAATAAGACATTCTTTTGGTTTAAGTCACAATAGACAGACATGCTGTTAGAAGTACTGTTCTTTGAGTGAAACATTAGATTGAGTGCAAGGTGCTCTTTTGGCTGTGCTTTATTTTAAACAAAGCTCTATTTCAAAGAAGAGTTTGGAGTTCTTGAGTGTCCAATCTAGAAGTTTTTATAACTAAAGACAGATTGTGTGGTCATTGCTCATTGTCGATGCAAACCTAACGTTCTTTCCTCCCCAGACCTTTGTCACTGTCTTATCTCATCTTGACGAGTTATTGCATGGCAAGGTACTGGAGGGCTGCCAAAATTTGGAAAATGTGGCAATTATTTTTTCACTCTTCCAGGGAAAATGGTGGAAGCAGATAGAATAGCAATGTTTAAGAGGCATTTAGAGAGACACAAATAGATAATGGAAAGAGAGATCACGTGCATTCAGATAGGATTAGTTTAATTTGGAGCAATATTTGGCATAGGCATTGTGGAAGGGCCTGTTCTGTGCCTTAATGTTCTATGTACTCTGCATTAGGAAAAGCTGCAGGAAAATTGGTAAATTGTGGCTACTTTTATGTAGCAGCTGTTAGTTATGTGATAACTAAGTATTAATTTCTTCATATAAAACCAGACGATGACAGCTCAGAAACTTGCCCTTTAGTCCTAGTCTCTGCTGAATTATTATTCTGCCGAGTCCTACAGACATACCCAGTCCATACCCCTCCATATCCCTCCCATCCTTGCACCTGTCTAAATTCTTCTTAAACATTCAAATTTGAATGTGTATTCACCACTTCAGCTGGCAGCTTATTCCACACTCCCACCACTCTGTAAGCTTCTTCAAGTGCATTCTCCACCAAGAATGCGCCTGTAGAAGCGGATTCAGACCTGTGGAATGGTTGTTCAGGTGGCAGTGCTTTCAGCACTGTCCATTTTGGCTGTCAAAGTTGGGATGGCTGGCTGTCAGAGCTGGGACAGCTGGTGTGGGCTGTTAACGCGGGGACGTCCCACAGTGTGGGGACTGATATAGGGCTGTGGGGAGAGAGCGGGGCAGTGGAATCAGTATGGGGACAGCCTGCACCGGGGGGGGCAGAGGCAGCTGAGAGGGGGGCTGTCAGGTGCTCACCAGCTGATTGTCATCCCCTTAGCAGCCGCTTTCGGGTGGCTGCATTCAGGTGCCGGGGGACCTCAGTGTTTCGTGATTATCCCTCCTGGAGGAGGGTTACAAAGTTTGTCTCGCATGCGCCTCCTGTGCATTCAAGTGGCCTCCTGACAGCCGCATGTGGGCATAATATGCGGCTTTACATCAGGGGATTTTAGCCAGCTGAAAGTGCCTTGTGAAGAAGTTTCCCCTAAACATTTTCTTTTGCCCTTAACCCATGATCTCTGCTTTGCATCTCACCTACCCTCAGAGGAAAAAACCTATCTATGTTTGCTATTGTCTGTACCCCATATAATTTGAAATAACTCTTTCAAATGTCCTCATTCTTCTACGCTTCAGGGAATAAAATCTGTTTAGCCTTTCCCTGTAACTCAGGCACTGAAGTCCGGGCAACATTCTCGTAAATCTCTGCACTCTTTCCATCTTATTCATATCTTTCCTGTAGTTAGGTGACCAAACTATACACAATACTCCAAATTTGGCCTCATCAATGTCTAACATGTACCATAACTAACATCCTGTACTCAATACCTTGATAATATGAAGGACAGTATGCCAGAAAATCTCTTTACAACCCTATCCACCTGTATCACCACTTTCAAGAAATCATTATAATTGTAGTGGCCCACACACAGAGACGCAGACGGGTCCATAAAATGGCCGATGAACGCAGCAACTGCACGAATCTGGGGATGGCGCTGGCCAATCCCAGACCAGCGCTGCGATGACATGGTGCCTTGACATCGGCACCTGGGGCCCATATAAACATGACGGCCAGAGCAATAAACTAGTCTCGACTTCAAGGCTTTGGTGTGCGTGTCGTGGAGAACCACGCTCAGGTAATACGAATGCTACGTTGGTGACCCAGACAGGTCTAACTGGCAGTTGGACCCAAAGATGACAGATCAGGCATAGCCAGTGACCATACACGCGGTCTCATTCACGCTCCTAACATTTTAGGTGTCGCAGCCACACGTGTGGTTCGAGTAGTCCAAGGCTTAATTCCAGCTACAACATATCATCACTGACGACACCTGCTACTTCTACGTTGTGAGTAGACTCGATCAAGACATAGCGACAAGGGTTGTAGACTTCCTATGACAGCCTCCGGAGCAAGGCCCTCAAAAAGCTGTTAACCTGTAATGAGCAAAATGCTCGCTTTGACTAAGGGCCACAAGCCTTGCCTGCTCTTCAAGCAGATCTTTCTGAAGCAACTGCCTGAAGATATGCAACTCTTGCTCACTGATGAGGACTTCAGCAAGCCTCGCTGCCCTGGCAGACATGCTCTGGAGAGCGAAGATAGATATCAGTGCCATCGTAGACCAGGTCAACAAGCACAGCCAAGACCAATGGAGAGGCAAATCAATACCCTGGGCCAATTGTGCTACTGTCATCAGCGATGGGGTGCAGAGGCCGTCGATGCTGGCCATCTTGCGGGTTTCTGATAGCTGTGGCGGTGGGCCCACATGATAGCCTCCCCTCCGTTCCAGACTTCTTGTCAGGCAGGCATTTCCTGGTCGACATCGGCAATGAGATAAGCATCCTGCCCACCGCAGGCTTCGATACTTGCAACAGCAAGCAGGGCCCAGCACTGAGGACAGCTAACAGCTCCTCCGTCCAAACTTTTGGTACCCATACCACCCCCCTTTGGTTTGGCAACAGCTGGCTTATGTGGACCGTCACCCTTGTGGCAGTGGCGCACCCGCTCCTGGGGGCCGACTTCCTTCATGCCCACTGCCTTCTCGTAGATCTCAATGAACGATGCTTGATGCACGCCGGAACTTTTCAAATTCTACCTCGGGGAAGCCAAACTACCCACCCTTCCATCTTGACTCTATAATGCTTCCTGACAATGAGTTTGCTCGCATCCTGGCAGAGTTTCCCTCAATAGTGGCACCACAATTCTCCGCGGCTGACCCAAAGCATGGGGTAAGGCACTACATTCTGACTGAGAGCTGCACGCCAGGGCACGCTGGCTCCCTCCCAAGAAGTTCAGCCTCACTAAGGAGGAGTTTAAGAAAATGGAGGAGCTAGGGACTGTGTGGCATTCCATCAACATGGTGCCAAAAACAGCAGGGGGTGGAGGCCGTGTAGCAACCAACGAGGCCACCACGCTCTCATCCGGGGTTACCACCAAGTCCCAGTTCACCCCCAGGATGTCCCCAAGACCGTGATTATAACCCCCCTTTGGCCTGTTTGAATTCCTACATGCCTTTGGGCTGAAAAACACGGCACAAACTTTCCAGCAGCTGATGGGTACAGTGGGCTGGGACCTCCAATTTGCATTCATTTATTTGGATGATATCCTCATTGCCAGCTGCAAAGACTCTGCCACCCACCTGAGACAACTGTGCTCCCGGTTGAGCGAATTTGGCTTAACAGTTAATCCTGCAAAGTCCCAATTCGGTCTAGACACCATTGATTTCCTGGGGCACAGAATAAACAAAATGGGGCAACACCCCTCCCCTAAAGGGCTACAGGAAATCGTTGGTATAAACTTTTACCACAGATTCATACTGGCAGCATCCCACATCATACACTAATGGGCAAGTCAAAGGACATTACCTGGGGCAATGAGTCTTTGAGGGTGTTCCAGAATGCCAAAGATGTGCTGGCCAATGCCACCCTCCTGGTCCACCCCAGACGAGAGGCACCTCTGACAGTCGACGCCTCCAGCACAGTGGTAAGATGCACACTGGAACAGCTTGTTGAAGGCCAGTGGCAACTACCCCTGGCATTTTTCAATAGCCATCTCTGTCCCCAGAACTCAAATACAATATCTGAGAGCAATTGGTGCTGTACCAGGTGGTCAGACGTTTCGTTACTTTTTGGAAGGTGGGCAGTTCAAGGTTTTCACTGATCACAAGCTGTTGACTTTTGCCTTCCATAAGGCATCAGACCTGTGGCCGGCTCGACAGCAGGGACACTTGTCCTACGAGTCCAAATTTACCATGGACATACAGCACATTGCGGGGAAAAGCAATGTGGTAGTCATTGCTCTCACGCCCTGCGATCGAGTCAGTCCACGCCCTTTCCCGGGGATCGACTACGTGGCCCTCGCAAGGTGCAGCAGCAGGACCCTGCGATCTCTGTACAAAACAGCCGTCTCAGTGGAAAACGTCCCTGTTGGCCCAGGTAACCTGACACTCCCGTGCAACGTATCCACTGGCAACGGGACAATGTCCTGATCGCCGGTTCTGGCTGGGGTGGGGGGGGTTGTGTAGCAGAGATGCAGACCAGCCCACAAAGTTGCCAACGACAGCGCGGACCTTGGGGGCCAGGGGGGGGGGGGGTGATGTGACACCGGCCGTCGTCCCAGGTGATCTGCATGGCGGGAAGACAGCGAGCTGTGGTGGGAACGCCAGCCAATCCCAGGTTGGCGCTTGAATGACGTGGTGCCCTGATGTCAGCGCCTGGGGCCCGTATAAATGCAATGGCCAGTGCAATAAGCCAGTCTTGACTTCAAGGCTTTGGTGTGTGTGTCCGTCTTCTCAACACTGGCAGTACACAATATGTGTATTCCCAGGTCCCTCTGTTCTGCCGCATTCCTCAGTGCCTGATCATTTACTGTGTATGTTCTTTCTTTGTTTTACCTTCCAAAATGCAATACCACCTCACACTTGTTTGGATTTAATTCCATCTGCCATTTTTCAACCCATTTTCCTACTGTTCCAGATTCCTCTGAAAGTTTTGAAAACATTTCTCACTGTCCACAACACCTCTAATCTTTGTTAGGGGAACATGATCCAGTCGTCATCAAGGGCTCAGTAGTGGAGAGGGTCAAGAACTTCAAATTTCTTGGTGTAAACATCTCTGAGGATCTGTCTTGGAGCCTCCATGTCAATGCAATTACGAAGAAGGCACATTCTGGCTAGTTACATCACTGCCTGGTGTGAGTACCCCAACTCTCCAGACAAAAACTCCAGAGGGTTGTTAACTCAGTCTGTGACATCACAAGCACCAGACTTCACTCCATCGAGGATATCTACATGAAGTGATGTCTTTTTTTACAAAAAAAAAGCAGCCTCTCCTCAAAGACCCCCACCACCCAGACTATGCCCTCTTCACTCTGTTAACATTGGGGAAAAAGTACAGGAGCCTAAAGATGGGCACTCTGGCACAAGGACAGGTTCTTCCCCTCCGCCATCAGATTCCTGAATAGTGAGTGAACTAAAGACACTGCCTTACTTTTCATGCTGTATTATTTTTAATTTTTATGGTAATGTCATAATATTGTTATAATATGTATGTTTGTATTGTGATGCCACTGCAAAAAATCGAATTTCACCATGAATACTGAGCATCTGTACCTTCCTGACTAACCTCCCATGTGGGATCTTGTCAAATGCCTTACTAAAGTCGATGTAGACTTCAAGTTTCCTGGAACCTCCTCGAAAATCTCTATAAAATTGGTTCAACATGACCTACCACTCACAAAGCCATGTTGACTATCCCTAATTAGTTCCTGGCTATTTGTATATCCGATCACTTAGAATACCTTCCAAATATTTACCTACTACTTTTGTCCAGCCTTTTTTAAACAATGGAACAATGTGAGCTACCCTCCAATCCTTGTACCACACCCATGGCTAAAGACATTTGAAATATTTCTGCCATAGCCCCTGCAACTTCTACACTAGCCCCCCTCAAGGTCCAAGATAATATCTTGTCAGGCCATGGGGATTTATCAGATTTCAGATTTATTGTCAGAGTACATAACCTACATCACATACAACCCTGGTTCTTTTTTCCCTGCGTACGTGGTAGAATTCCCACTAATTGGTAGTGCAAAAAAAGTGTGAAGATGTAAACAAATAAAAGAACTGTGATAAGATAATAAATGTTAATAACTGTGCAATACAGAGAGAACAAAAAGAAAATCAATAAAGTCCTTAAATGAGTCCCTGATCGAGTTTGATGTTGAGGACTCTGATGATGGAGGGGTAGAGCTGTTCCTGAACCTGTTCGTGTGAGTCCTCTTTCCTGATGGCAGCAGCAAGAACAGAGCATGTAGATCCATGATGTCTACTGCTGCTCTCCGACAGCAGCATTCCCTGTAGATTTACTCAATAGTGGGGAGGGTTTTGCCTGTGGTGTCCTGGGCTGTGTCCAGTACCTTTTTTGAGGGCTTTACACTCAAGGGTATTAGTGTCCCCATATCAGACCATGATGCAGCCGGTCAGCACTCTTTCCACCACACCTCTGTAGAAATTCATCACTGTTTCTGATGTTGTACCAAACCTCTGCAACTCCTGAAGAAGTAGAGGTATTGACATGCTTTCTTCAAGATGCCATTGGTGTGTTGGTTCCAGAAAAGATCCTCCAAGATAGTGACTCCCAAGAACTTAAATTTACTCACCCTCTCCACTTCTGATTCCCCCAGTGATCACTGGATTGTGAACCTCTGGCTTTCCTTTCCTGAAGTCAACAATCGGCTCCTTAGTTTTGGTGACATTGGTGGTTGTTGTTGTACCATTCAGCCAATTTTTCATTTTCCATCCTGCATGCTGACTCATTACCTTCCTTTATACAACCCACTTCCATTGTATCATCAGCAATTTGTAGAAGGTGTTATTGTTGTTTTGAGCAACGTGGTGTTAGGAGCCCAGAGGACCCCAAAATCCAGCAGTAATAGAAATTCACCAAGACAAATGGTTACTTAAACAAAAGTAATTTTTAATTTTCTTTAAACATGAAAACAGGTTCAAACTTTAATTTATTACTATTTACTTAACCCCCTTCTAATTCTAAGCGCAGGAGTATGTAATCTGTACAAGTTCAGAAAAGTTATTTGATTCACAGTCCAGTCTCACTTCTCACTCCTCCAAGTTCACGGGTATCAGGCAATTCTTTTACTGTGCACAGAATTTAACATTTATGAATTTTCGCCAAGCTCTGGTCTTTAAAAAATAATTGGTTACGGTTCAGAGAGGTTCTCGTTGATTTCAGAGAGATTTGTTGCTCATTGGACACACACAAACTGATTCCCTCTGATCAGCCACTTCAGTGTCTTCCTGAAGAAACTTTCCCCATCAGGGTTTTCCAAAAGATAACCTCCTCTTCTGCAGGACCCCTATATCAGGGGAAATACTTTAGCCAGCCATTTCCTCTTGTATGGAGTACATGGGTTGTTTCAACAGGCTGACCTCAGAACTCACAACCCATCTTCAAAATGGGGTTTTTAAACAAGCTGCCATGCTCCAGACTGACTGTCTGACAGTCTGTCTGACAGAGAAAGCCTGTTTGGTCTCTCTCTCTGCTTGCAAAACCACATGACCTTCTTAGAACAGCAAACTGCATCAGACAGATTGTGCACTGGACCCAATCTTCTGAGTCCATTCATCTGTGGCTTTCAAAACAATAATCCATTACTGCACAACATGTCCAATTAACACCTACTTGTTAAATCTCTAGGCATTCTTCAAAGTTTTTGCAGAGGCACCCGGAGCCTGGACTGTCTGGCTTGAGCAGAGCTCTGGCATTTTAAATGAGGTTTGTTTTTGACCTACACTACTCCCACAATCTGTCTCCTTCAAAAACTTTTCTATATAAAATAAAATATAATCCATCACAATAATCTTAGATGTAAAGTGAGTAGACCAGAGAAGAACATAGCCCTGTGGTGCTCCAGTGCTGATGGAGATGATGAAGGAGATGTTCTCACCAATCCTCTATGATTGAGGTTTGAAGGTGAGGAAATCCATGATCCAATTACTCAGTGGACGGTTGAGTCTCAGGTCTTGGAGTTTGCTGATCAATTTTGAGATGATGGTGTTAAATGCTGAACTGTAGTCGATACAGAGTCTTTGCTGTCCAGGTGTTCCAGGGTTTAGTGTAGAGCAGTGAGATGGCATCTGTTGCTACGATACGTTTGACAGTACAAGGCCTTGGATAGACATGTCAGTGCAGTAGAGGGGTGCAGAATTGATATGAATGGCCACGAGAAGATCCCTGTCACTGATGTGGGCAGAGCTAAGGTGCTCAGCGAAGCAATCTCGTCTGTATCCAGTGTTTTATTTTTGTTATTGATTCCTGCTTTTCAATCCAAGCTTCTATGTGTATTGGTTAGTATTGGTTAAGACAATGCAGGCCAGATTCCAGGTGTGGTTTTTGCACGCTGTGCTGAATTTGATACATTTTGGCATTAATGCTTAGTTTTCTAGAAGTTAATGAATTGTGCTCAATTGCTGCTGTTGCATTCCCTCCCATTTTAGGTGTTTTGAAGATGGTGGTGGATGCAGCAAGGGTGGGTGCGTCTGTTGTCGGCTTGTGTGAGAAAGGAGACGAAATGATCATGGAGGAAACGGGGAAAATATTTAAAAAGGAGAAAGAAATGAAAAAAGGTAAGTGATACTTGACCCTGAGTTTATTTTTAAAGTGCATGTTATTTGAGACAATACATCAGTTTGACATTGTGGGTTTTTTAACATTTAGACTTCCAGCATGGTAACAGGCCCTTCCGGCCCATGAGCTCGTGCAACAAATGCCTCTGTTAACTTATGACCCCTGTACATTTTGTATTAATATTTTCAGTAAGTTTTTCTTTGAGGCAAACCTTCTATAGATTTCAGATTTATTGTTAGTACGTACGTGACATCACATGCAACTTTTCCTGTGGGCAAGGCAGAATTGCCACTTTTTGTAATGCAAAAAAAAGCACGTGCAAACAAATGAAGAAATGTAAACAAACTGGGCAATACAGAGAGAGAGGAAAAACAAATCAATAAAGTGTAAAAGAGTTCTTAAATGAGTCCCTGATTGAGTTTGTTGTTGAGGAGTCTAATGGTGGAGGGGGAGCAGCTGTTCCTGAACCTGGTGGTGCGAGTCTTGTGGCACCTACACCTCTTTCCCGATGGCAGCACAGAACATGTGTTGGGTGGTGTGGATCCTTGATGATTGCTGATGCTCTCCGACGGCAGCGTTCCCCATAGTAGTTCTGGGCTGTGACCACTACCTTTTGCAGGGCTTTACGCTCAGGGTATTTGTGTGCATACCAGACCATGATTCAGCTAGTCAGCACATTTTCCACTGTACATCTGCAGAAGTTTGCCAGGGTTTCTGGTGTCATACCAAACCTCTGCAAACTTCTGAGGAAGAAAAGGTGATTATGTGCTTTCTTCACGATGCCTTTGGTATATTGGCTCTAGGAAAGATCCTCCGAGATAGTGACGCCCATGAACTTAAATGTGCTCACCTTCTCCACTTCTGATCCCTCAGTGATTGCTGGATTGTATACCTCTGGCATTGCCTTCCTGAGGTCTATCTGCTCCTTGGTTTTGGTGATATTGAGTGCAAGGTTGTTGGTGCACCATTCAGCCAACCTGTATGTTGACTGAACACTGTTTTATGCAATCCACTACCTTGGTTATTGTCAGCTAATTTGTAGCTGCTGTTGTCTTAATGAGCTGCACAGTCATAAAGCTTGAAGTTGAATATTTAGCCAATTTCAACAAGGCTTGGGTGCCAAATGATTACGTAAATTGTGCACTGGTTAGACCAAATCAAAACTGGAATCTTCACAGCTTAGTGCATGGCCATTTACTGGCATGTTTTATGAATTATGTTACCCATTGCACTTTCTCATGCATATTATAAGCAGTTTTAAGCATAACAAATATGATTGATAAAGCTTTTTATGATACTTGGGGATCAGAAGAGCAAAGTGTTACCAGAAACCCAACTCAATTTTTATAGAAGGCCAGTTCGTTTCATAGTTAACACAATGCTGTTGACAATGTGGGTTTGAATCTGCTGCTGTCTCTTTTTCTTTTTTCAATCTTTTTATTATTATTATAATTTATAAACACATACAGTTCAAAGAGATATATTAAAAAAAACATAGTAAGTAATGAATTAATACAGAGATATTAAACAATAATATTACAGAATAAAAATATATCATAAAAAAAAAAATTTTTGATCAGTTTAGGGTGTGAACTATCTCTAAAAAAAGATATAATTAATAACAATATATGAAAAAAGAGAAAAAAAACCCCAAAAAAGAAAAAAAAAATCTGAATTAAAAAAAACTTAAAAAAAAACTTTAAAAAAAACCTACAGATATAGCTAAACCACGCCGATCACTCCGATCTCATCTTACAGCCGAATTATCATACATAATCATAGAAAGAAAACAGAGCCAGATCAACTCACCACAAATGAAAATATTGAATAAATGGTCGCCAGGTTAACTCAAACTTAGAAGGGGATTCATAGACAGAGTTTCTAATTTTCTCTAAATTTAAACATAGTATAGTTTGGGTAAACCATTGGAAAACAGTGGGAGGATTAACCTCTTTCCAATTTAATAGTATAGATCTAGCTGCTGTCTCTAAGGGGCTTGCATATTGTCCCCATATCTGCATGGGTTTCCTCTGGGTGCTCTGATTTTTCGCCCACATTCCAAAGGCGGTTCTGGTTTCATAGGTTAATTTGGTCACGTGGGTGTGTTCAGGAGGTGTGCGGAGGAAGATCTTGTTACTGTTTATTAAAAAATTTAATGCTAAGATGTGGTGGTTAAATTTAATTGAATAATCTTCATAATGATAGCGTATTTATGTATCCTTTTTTGCTTAGAATTGTACTTGTAAACGGACATGTGAATTTTCCACATTTTTAAAATTCACATCCGCGTTTTATCAGTGCCCTCCTGGCTCCTTCTGCATATTCTGTTCAGTGCGAGGATCTTGTTCTGCTGACTTACTTTGGCTGCCTGCCAAACTTTGGCTGTTTATGCCAGTGGCACTTCCTTGTGTTTCCTTGTGTTTTTACCCATATCTCAAATACCTCGTGAAGAAACAATTGGGAAAGACTTCTTGCTTTTAAAGTTAGCTAAAGAAAAACACTGAGTAATTGATGCTGCAAAGAAATGATTATGGATTGGGCAGGGGCCCTGCCTGAGGATTGGGTGCAGGGTAGTACAGTGAAACCTTGTTAGAATACGATTTGTAATCCGCGGAATCGCTTATAGCGTGGGTGTCTGTGGACCCCAAACTGCTAAGGGGTGGGCTGATGACAATCAGCTGGCGAACCAACTCCCCGCTGCCTGACCGCCCCCCTCCCCGCTGCCTGACCGCCCCCCTCCCCGCTGCCTGACCGCCCCCCTCCCCGCTGCCTGACCGCCCCCCTCCCCGCTGCCTGACCGCCCCCCTCCCCGCTGCCTGACCGCCCCCCTCCCCGCTGCCTGACCGCCCCCCTCCCCGCTGCCTGACCGCCCCCCTCCCCGCTGCCTGACCGCCCCCCTCCCCGCTGCCTGACCGCCCCCCTCACCGCTGCCTGACCGCCCCCCTCCCCGCTGCCTGACCGCCCCCCTCCCCGCCGCCTGACCGCCCCCCTCCCCGCCGCCTGACCGCCCCCCTCCCCGCCGCCTGACCGCCCCCCTCCCCGCCGCCTGACCGCCCCCCCTCCCCGCCGCCTGACCGCCCCCCTCCCCGCCGCCTGACCGCCCCCCTCCCCGCCGCCTGACCGCCCCCCTCCCCGCCGCCTGACCGCCCCCCTCCCCGCCGCCTGACCGCCCCCCTCCCCGCCGCCTGACCGCCCCCCTCCCCGCCGCCTGACCGCCCCCCTCCCCGCCGCCTGACCGCCCCCCTCCCCGCCGCCTGACCGCCCCCCTCCCCGCCGCCTGACCGCCCCCCTCCCCGCCGCCTGACCGCCCCCCTCCCCGCCGCCTGACCGCCCCCCTCCCCGCCGCCTGACCGCCCCCCTCCCCGCCGCCTGACCGCCCCCCTCCCCGCCGCCTGACCGCCCCCCTCCCCGCCGCCTGACCGCCCCCCTCCCCGCCGCCTGACCGCCCCCCTCCCCGCCGCCTGACCGCCCCCCTCCCCGCCGCCTGACCGCCCCCCTCCCCGCCGCCTGACCGCCCCCCTCCCCGCCGCCTGACCGCCCCCCTCCCCGCCGCCTGACCGCCCCCCTCCCCGCCGCCTGACCGCCCCCCTCCCCGCCGCCTGACCGCCCCCCTCCCCGCCGCCTGACCGCCCCCCTCCCCGCCGCCTGACCGCCCCCCTCCCCGCCGCCTGACCGCCCCCCTCCCCGCCGCCTGACCGCCCCCTCCCCGCCGCCTGACCGCCCCCCTCCCCGCCGCCTGACCGCCCCCCTCCCCGCCGCCTGACCGCCCCCCTCCTCGCCGCCTGACCGCCCCCTCCCCGCCGCCTGACCGCCCCCTCCCCGCTGCCTGACCGCCCCCTCCCCGCCGCCTGACCGCCCCCCTCCCCGCCGCCTGACCGCCCCCCTCCCCGCCGCCTGACCGCCCCCCTCCCCGCCGCCTGACCGCCCCCCTCCCCGCCGCCTGACCGCCCCCCTCCCCGCCGCCTGACCGCCCCCTCCCCGCCGCCTGACCGCCCCCTCCCCGCCGCCTGACCGCCCCCTCCCCGCCGCCTGACCGCCCCCCGCCCCGCCGCCTGACCGCCCCCCGCCCCGCCGCCTGACCGCCCCCCGCCCCGCCGCCTGACCGCCCCCCGCCCCGCCGCCTGACCGCCCCCCGCCCCGCCGCCTGACCGCCCCCCGCCCCGCCGCCTGACCGCCCCCCTCCCCGCCGCCTGACCGCCCCCTCCCCGCCGCCTGACCGCCCCCCTCCCCGCCGCCTGACCGCCCCCCTCCCCGCCGCCTGACCGCCCCCCTCCCCGCCGCCTGACCGCCCCCCTCCCCGCCGCCTGACCGCCCCCCTCCCCGCCGCCTGACCGCCCCCCTCCCCGCCGCCTGACCGCCCCCTCCCCGCCGCCTGACCGCCCCCCTCCCCGCCGCCTGACCGCCCCCCTCCCCGCCGCCTGACCGCCCCCCTCCCCGCCGCCTGACCGCCCCCTCCCCGCCGCCTGACCGCCCCCTCCCCGCCGCCTGACCGCCCCCCTCCCCGCCGCCTGACCGCCCCCCTCCCCGCCGCCTGACCGCCCCCCTCCCCGCCGCCTGACCGCCCCCCTCCCCGCCGCCTGACCGCCCCCCTCCCCGCCGCCTGACCGCCCCCCTCCCCGCCGCCTGACCGCCCCCCTCCCCGCCGCCTGACCGCCCCCCTCCCCGCCGCCTGACCGCCCCCCTCCCCGCCGCCTGACCGCCCCCCTCCCCGCCGCCTGACCGCCCCCCTCCCCGCCGCCTGACCGCCCCCCTCCCCGCCGCCTGACCGCCCCCCTCCCCGCCGCCTGACCGCCCCCCTCCCCGCCGCCTGACCGCCCCCTCCCCGCCGCCTGACCGCCCCCTCCCCGCCGCCTGACCGCCCCCTCCCCGCCGCCTGACCGCCCACCTCCCCGCCGCCTGACCGCCCCCCTCCCCGCCGCCTGACCGCCCCCCTCCCCGCCGCCTGACCGCCCCCCTCCCCGCCGCCTGACCGCCCCCTCCCCGCCGCCTGACCGCCCCCCCCCCGCCGCCTGACCGCCCCCTCCCCGCCGCCTGACCGCCCCCCGCCCCGCCGCCTGACCGCCCCCCGCCCCGCCGCCTGACCGCCCCCCGCCCCGCCGCCTGACCGCCCCCCGCCCCGCCGCCTGACCGCCCCCCGCCCCGCCGCCTGACCGCCCCCCGCCCCGCCGCCTGACCGCCCCCCGCCCCGCCGCCTGACCGCCCCCCGCCCCGCCGCCTGACCGCCCCCCGCCCCGCCGCCTGACCGCCCCCCGCCCCGCCGCCTGACCGCCCCCCGCCCCGCCGCCTGACCGCCCCCCGCCCCGCCGCCTGACCGCATATCGTCCACATATTTACTCACCTAATTCACCACTCCATCATCCAAATCATTAATATAAATGTCGAACTACAAGGGACCCAACACCGATCCTTGAGGCATACCGTTCGTCACTGGCCTCCATCCTGACAGACAGTTATCCACCATGACTCTCTGGCGCCTATCATCTAGCCACCGGTGAACCCATCTGACTATCTCAACATTAATCCCTAGTGCCTCAACCTTCCTTCCCAACCTTCCACGTGGAACCTTATCGAAAGCCCTTACTGAAATCCAGATATACTATATTTACTGCTCTACTCTCATCAACCTTTCTAGTCACCTCCTCAAAAAATTCAACAAGATTTGTCAAACATGACCTTCCCCTCACAAACCCATGCTGGGTGTCCATGATCAATCCCTGCTCCTCAAGAAACTTATACATATTATCTCTCAGAAAACTTTCTATTAGTTTACCAACCACCGATGTCAAACATACTGGCGGATAATTGCTGGGCCTACACATGGAGCCCTTTTTAAACAGAGGGACCACATTTGCAACACGCCAATCCCATGGCACCACACCTTCCTTAAGTGATTGTTGTAAAATCACTGTCAGAGCCTCCACTATTTCCTCCCTGACTTTCCTCAAGTTTCTGGGGAAAATCCTGTCAGGACCCGAAGACTTATCCACCTTTATGTACCTCAGAAGTTCCAACACACCCATCTTTCCTAATCCCTATGTTTTCCATAATTACCTCTTTTGCCTCTCCTATCCTACACAATTCCATATCCTTTTCCCAAGTGAATACTGAAGAGAAGAACTCGTTCAATATCTCCCCCATCTCATTTTGCTCCTCATACATTTGTCCACTCTGATTCTCCAGTGGACCAATTCTGTCCTTCACTCTCCTTTTGGTATTCACTTATTTGTAAAAACCCTTTGGATTTACTTTCACCCTGTTCGCTATAGCCATCTCATACCTTCTTTTTGTTATCCTAATTTCCTTCTTAAGCTTTTTACAATCCATGTATCTTCCAAGCATCTCGTCCATACCATGCTTCCTGTATTTAATGTAGGCCTCCCTTTTATCTCGAATCAACTTCCTAATCTCCCTTGAAAACCACGGCTCCCTTTAACTTTTGGCCCTGCCTTTTATCCTAACAGGAACATAAAGAATCTGCACCCTCAAAATCTCACCTTTAAATGCCCTCCAATTCTCCTCCACCTCCTTCCCAAAAAACAAATCAGCACAAACCACTCCCTACAAATCCTTTCTCATTTAATCAAATCTGGCTTTCCCCTACTCAAAAACCTTCATCGTCAGACCAGACCTGTCCCTTTCCATAATTATGTTGAAACCAATGGTATCATGATCACTTGATCCAAAGTGCTCCCCAACACACACCTTATCCAGTCCATCACTGCCCCTTTCTTGTGGGTACCTCACCATATTGCTGGAAAAAACTATCCTGCACACATTTTACAAATTCTAAGCCATCCAGCCCTTTCACTGAATGCATCTCCCAATCTATGTTAGGAAAATTAAAATCCCCAACAAACACAACCCTGTGCTTATTGCACATCCCAGCTATTTCCTTACACATTTGCTGCTCTAGTTCTCGCTCCCTACTCAGTAGTCTATAATACACCCCTATAATTGTAATCTCACTTTTTCTATTTTTTAATTCCACCCACACTGCATCTCTTGACGAGCCCTCCAATCTATCATGCCTCAGCAGCATGTAATATTTTCCTGACAAGTAATACCTCACCCCTTCAATTCTATCACACCCAAATCAGCAAAATCTTGGAATATTTAACTGCCAGTCTCGTCCCTCCTGCAACCAAGTCTCACTAATCGCCACTGTGTCATGCTGCCAAGTGCTTATCCACACCTTCAGCTCGTCCATCTTCCTTATAATACTCCAAGCATTAAAGTAAATGCATTTCAGAGATTTCCCACATCTTACCTTTTGCTTATCCCTCTCTTTACGGTCCACTCTACTATTTATTATCATTATTTCCCACTCCCCCGCCCCCCCCACATCATAGCACCAAACCCTTTCCTCCTTGATCATCTGCCTTTCCACCACCAAATTTTCTCTTTGCCGACAAACTTTTTCTCTGCTGTTCTCCCTTATATGGACCCCTTCCTCCAACCATACTAGTTTAAAGCCCCCTTAGTAGCCCTAGCAATGACGCCGCCAGGATCCTGGTCCCTCTTGGATTCAGATGCAATCCGTCCATTCGGTACAGGTCCCACCTCCCCAGAATAGGTCGCAGTGATCCAAGAATTCGAATGCCTGTCCCCTACTCCACCCCTTTAGCCACGCATTTATCCTCCACCTGGTTGTATACTTGCGCTCACTATCACGTGGCACAGGAAGTAATCTAGAGATTACCCCTTTTGTGGCCCTTCTTCTTTGCTTCCTATATTCATTTTTCACGACCACTTCCTCCTTCCTCCCTATGTCGCTGGTACCAATGTGCACCACGACCTTTGGTTCATTACCATTCCCCTTTAGGATGTCATGGGCATAAGAAGTTGCAACATGGACCCTGGCACCAGAGAGGCAAACAAACCTTTATCGCATCCACAGAATCCCCTATCCTTCCTCCTGACTGTCGCCCTCCTGACTGTCGCCCTCCTGACTGTCGCCCTCCTGACTGTCGCCCTCCCGACTGTCGCCCTCCTGACTGTCGCCCTCCTGACTGTCGCCCTCCCGACTGTCGCCCTCCCGGCCGTCGCCCTCCCGACTGTCGCCCTCCCGGCCGTCGCCCTCCCGGCCGTCGCCCTCCCGGCCGTCGCCCTCCCGGCCGTCGCCCTCCCGGCCCTCGCCCTCCCGGCCCTCGCCCTCCCGGCCCTCGCCCCCCCCCGGCCCTCGCCCCCCCCCGGCCCTCGCCCCCCCCCGGCCCTCGCCCCCCCCCCGGCCCTCGCCCCCCCCCCGGCCCTCGCCCCCCCCCCGGCCCTCGCCCCCCCCCCCCCGGCCCTCGCCCCCCCCGGCCCTCGCCCCCCCCCCCCGGCCCTCGCCCCCCCCCCGGCCCTCGCCCCCCCCCCCGGCCCTCGCCCCCCCCCCGGCCCTCGCCCCCCCCCCCGGCCCTCGCCCCCCCCCCCCGGCCCTCGCCCCCCCCCCGGCCCTCGCCCCCCCCCCCCCCGGCCCTCGCCCCCCCCCGGCCCTCGCCCCCCCCCCCCCCGGCCCTCGCCCCCCCCCCCGGCCCTCGCCCCCCCCCCCCGGCCCTCGCCCCCCCCCCGGCCCTCGCCCCCCCCCGGCCCTCGCCCCCCCCCCGGCCCTCGCCCCCCCCCCGGCCCTCGCCCCCCCCCCCGGCCCTCGCCCCCCCCCGGCCCTCGCCCCCCCCCCGGCCCTCGCCCCCCCCCCGGCCCTCACCCCCCCCCCGGCCCTCGCCCCCCCCCGGCCCTCGCCCGGCCCTCGCCCCCCCCCGGCCCTCGCCCCCCCCCCGGCCCTCGCCCCCCCCCCCGGCCCTCGCCCCCCTCCCCGGCCCTCGCCCCCCCCCCGGCCCTCGCCCCCCCCCCGGCCCTCGCCCCCCCCCGGCCCTCGCCCCCCCCCCGGCCCTCGCCCCCCCCGGCCCTCGCCCCCCCCCCCCCCCGGCCCTCGCCCCCCCCCCCCGGCCCTCGCCCCCCCCCCGGCCCTCGCCCCCCTTTCTTAATTTAAAAGTTCCAACTTGTAAAAGAGTATATCATCTAAGTAAACTTTCATCTTTTATTTTATTCCAGATGTTAACCAAATGTTTCAATAATGATGTATCTTTATCACCAACCATTAATTTAGTTCTCACTTGTATATAAATTCTTCTACTTTTCTCTCTCCTATTCAATTCTATATTAACCCATGCTGATTTTTTTTCCCCCCTTTCCAGAAAAGAAGCAAGAAATCTCATTTGGGCCGCTCGATAATAATTTTTAAAGTTAGGAGGCTGTAGGCTAATTCATTTTATATAGATTTTTCAAATTATTATCCGTGCAAATACCTAAGTATTTAATACCCTCTTTTGGCCATTTAAACTGAGTATCCCTTTGACATTGAGTATAATCACCTTCTGTTACTGGCATAATTTCACTTTTAGCCAATTTATTTTATAACCCAAAACTTATCCTCTTCTTCTCTTTGGCTTGGCTTCGCGGACGAAGATTTATGGAGGGGGTAAAAAGTCCACGTCAGCTGCAGGCTCGTTTGTGGCTGACAAGTCCGATGCGGGACAGGCAGACACGATTGCAGCGGTTTCAGGGGAAAATTGGTGGGTTGGGGTTGGGTGTTGGGTTTTTCCTCCTTTGCCTTTTGTCAGTGAGGTAGGCTCTGCGGTCTTCTTCAAAGGAGGTTGCTGCCCGCCAAACTGTGAGGCGCCAAGATGCACGGTTTGAGGCGATATCAGCCCACTGGCGGTGGTCAATGTGGCAGGCACCAAGAGATTTCTTTAGGCAGTCCTTGTACCTTTTCTTTGGTGCACCTCTGTCACGGTGGCCAGTGGAGAGCTCGCCATATAACACGATCTTGGGAAGGCGATGGTCCTCCATTCTGGAGACGTGACCCATCCAGTGCAGCTGGATCTTCAGCAGCGTGGACTCGATGCTGTCGACCTCTGCCATCTCGAGTACTTCGACGTTAGGGATGTAAGCGCTCCAATGGATGTTGAGGATGGAGCGGAGACAACGCTGGTGGAAGCGTTCTAGAGCCGTATCTTATCCATATTTTTCTAATTTAACATTTTTTGTAAAGATGACTCAGGCTCAGTCAAGTATATTAAAACATCATCTGCAACTAAACTAATTTTATGTTCTTGACCTACCCTAAATTCCTTAATTTCCAAATCACTCCAAATTGCTTGAACAATAGGTTCTATAGCTAAAATAAACAAAGCTGGAGAAAAAGGCATCCTTGTCTCCTTGATCTTGCTTGTTGAAATAGTGCAGATATCTGTCCATTAGTCAGTATTTTAGCTTTAGGATTATTATACAGTGCCCTAATCCAATTTACAAAATTCAATTCAAATCTGAATTTTTCCAACAATATAAACAAAAATCCCATTCTAATCGATCAAACGCCTTATCTATCTGAAGCCACTGTAACACTCAAATCAGCTCTTATTTTGTGCTAAATGAATTATACTAAGTAATCTAGCTACATTTTCTGACTACTTTTGTTTTACAAAACCTGTCTAATCCATATTTATTAATTTAGGCAACAATTTAGTCAATCTACTTGCCAAAATTTTGCAACAATTTTATAATCCATGTTTAATAATGAATTAGCTAAATAAGATGAAGGTTTAAAAGATCTCCCTTGTTCTGAGAATCACTGTATTTATTGGCATTGAAAATTATTTTGGAGAGTATGGGTTTCCAAAGCCTGATCTAATACTTCCATAAATATAGGAATTAATAAATCTTTAAATTCTTTATAAAATTCAGACGAGAAACCATCTTTATCTGGAGATTTATTACTCTGTAATGAACCCATGCCTTCCTCAGCTCTACCTCTGTAAAAGGAACATTCAGCTCAGTCTGCTCTTCCAAAATTAGTCTAGGTAGCATTATCAGTCATAAATAACTATCCTCTTGTCCTTACTTGAGGAAGGGTTTGGAGGCAGTGCTGAAGAGGTTCACCAGGTTGATTCCAGGGATGAGGGAATAAGACTATGTGAATCGCCTGGGACTGTACTCATTGGAATTTAGAAGAATGAGAGGGGATCTTGTAGAAATATATAAAATTATGAAAGGCATTATGAAATTAAGATAGAGGTAGGCAAGTTGTTCCCATTGGTGGGGGAGACCAGAAGTAGGGGACATCGCCTCAAGATTCAGGGTAACAGATTTAGGATGGAGATGAGGAGGAACTGCTTTTCACAGAGGGTGATGAATCTGGAATTTGCTGCCCATTGAAGCAGTGGAGGCAACCTCAGTAAATATATTTAAGACCAGGTTGGATTGATTTTTTACAAAGTGAGGGAATTAAGAAATTTGGGGAAATAGGCAGCCAAGTTCACTGGTTGCGGGCAATTCTTATACTGTGCACAGAATTAAAAATTTATATAAAGTTCACCAGGTTTTGATGCTTGAAAGGTAAATGGTTACCGCTCAGGGAGGTTCTTGTCGGTTTTCAGAGAGAGATTTGTTGTCCCAGAACGTCCACAACTGATGAACTTCCATCAGTCACCTCAGTGTCTTTGCTGATGAAACTTTCCCCGTCAAGGTTCTCCAGTTGATGACCTCTTTCTTTCAGGTTACCACAGAGTTCCTTTCTGTTTCACTTATTCTATGTGAAACATTCGACAGCCAGTACTCTGCTCTTGACCAGGCTGTCTTCCAAAATGGGACTTCTTGCCAGCTTGTCCTGTTCCAGTTCCAGCTGCTCTTGCTGGCTGTAACTCTGTCAAGTGATCTGTGTGTGTGTCTCTCTCTCTCTCTCTCTCTCTGAGAGAAAGCCTGTCTCTCTGCTTACCAAACCACATGACCCTCTTACAACAGCAAGCTCTCCTGCAGACAATATGCGGCTCCAACAATCTCTTTCATCTGTTGCCTTTGGTAAACAGCAATCCATTAGTGAAGTCTCGAGCACTCTTCAAACCTCTTGCAAAAGCTGAAAAAAGCCACTACGTCTTGCATTAGCAGAGCTCCATTATTTCAAATAAGATCTGTTTTAAAGTATGTGACCTACTCTAACAAACCTTTCCCAATTTATTTCCCTAAACATTTCTATATACTTTGTCACAGTACATTAACGGTATTACCGTGAGTAAATGGTTTGCACCTCTTTTCTTTAAAGGAATTGCCTTTCCCACATGTGTATCAGTGAACAACTGCGTCTGCCACTACTCTCCTCTCAAGAGTGATCCTGACTACATCTTGAAGGAGGAGGATCTTGTTAAAGTGTAAGTACAGTTTCAAGCATGCATGCAATCATTAATTTGGCAAATAATCATAAAATAATTATGACCAATAAACAGAAACCTGGATGTCATCAATTAAAAAAAAAATGAAATTGCGTTTCTCCACTTTTTAAGACTGAAGTTGTGATGGGTTTGGATTAATATTCAGCGGGAATTGGAGCATTCAGCTGCAGAAGACATAAAGTTGTGTTATTAGGATATTTTTAACTATCCACATATTTTAAATTTTTTGTGTATTTTATTTTTTTAAATGTAGCCATTTTGGCCCAAGAGTCTGTGCCACCCAATTAACCTATGTTTCAAAGGGTGGGAGGAAACTGGAGTCCCTGGGGAAACCCATGCAGACACGGGGAGAACATATGGACTCCTTATAGACAGTGTGAGATTCAAATCCCAGTCTCAAATGTTGATGTTTCAAAGGCATTGCGCTAACCGCTACACCAACCATGCTACTCCTTTGACTGGGTCTCCCATAATGCAATAGGGCTGGATGGCTTCTAGTTTATTAGAAGTGTTTGGGAAAGTTTCCTAAATTAAAACTACCAACTAGAGAGTTGCATCTCCTATTAAGATATGAAACAGGACAGGTGACAGAAGTTTTTGTAGGGAACATTTTGAGTCCAGTGATCATAATGCCATTAATTTCCATTGAATTATTGAGAAGGATAGGACTGGGCCTCAGGTTGAGATTCTGAATTGGAGAAAGTCCAATTTTGAGGAAATGCGAAAGGATCTAGACTGCATGGATTGGGATAAGTTGTTTTTGGGCAAGGATGTGCTAGGTAAGTGGAAGACTTTCAAAGATGAAATTTTGAGAGTGCAGAGTCAGAATCCAGTCAGGATTAAAGGAAAATTTAACAGGCATAGGGAACCTTGGTTTTTGAGTGATATTGGGGATCTGGATCAGAAGAAGAGAGAGGTGTATAACAGATAAAGATGTTATGAACCCAGAGGACCCTATTGCTAGCAGCAATAGGTATTCACCTAAGACAAATGGTTACTTCAACAAAAGTTGCTTTTAATTATCTTTTAAACATGAAAACAAAATCATACTTTAACTTATCACTATTGATTTACTTAACCCCCTTCTAATTCTAAGCACACATGTATGTAATGTGTGTGTAAGTTGAGAAAAGTTATTTGGTTCACTGTTCAATCTCACTTCTCATTCCTCCAAGTTCACTGGTTGCAGGCAATTCTTATACTGTGCACAGAATTTAACATTTGTAAAGTTCACCAGGCTTTGGTGCTTGAAAGGTAAATGGGTACTGCTCAGGAAGGTTCTTGTCAGTTTTCAGAGAGAGATTTGTTGTACAGTTACTTCCATCAGCGACTCCAGTGTCTTGCTGACAAAACTTGTCCCTTCTGGGTTTTCTCGATGATAACTTCTTTCTTTCAGGTCATCACAGAGTTCTTTTGTGTTTTTCTTATTTCAAGTGAAACATTAGACAGCCAGTACTCTCCTCTTGTATGAACCACAAGGGCTTTGACCAGGCTAAACTAAGCACTCACAACCCTTCTTCCAAATGGGGTTTTTCCACAAGTTTGCCAGCTTGTTATGTTTCAGTCCCAGCTGCTGCTGCTGACTGTAGCACTGCAGAACCGATCTCTCTCTCTCAACCGGTTGTTTTACTCCCTCTGCTTGCAAAACCACACGACCCTCCTAGAACAGCAAGCTGCACTCCAGACAGCCTGCGGCTCCGAACTACTCCTCCAATCTCTTTCATCTTATGGTTTTCAAAACAACAAGTGAAGTCTCTTGGGCACTCTCCAATGTTTTTCCAAAGGCCCCCAGGAGCTGCCCTGTCTGGCTTGAGCAGAGCTCCAATATTTTAAATGAGATCTGTTTTGAACTGTTTGTATGTGACCTGCACTAAAAAACCTGCCCCAATTTATCTCCCAAATACAGATCTATATACAATACAAACACAACATTATGTGTGACAAAGGCAACGTGGAGCAAATGAGGTTCATGAGCATAAAAAATGCAAAAAAACCTCGAGCTAAATCGAAGGCTGAAAGAAGACATGAGGTTTCTTTGGGAGACAATGTGAAGAAAATTCTAAGTGTTTCTATAGGGATATTGAGCAAAAAGATAGTAATGGACAAAATTACTCCCCTCAAAGATCAAAGTGGTTGGCTGTGTATGGAGCTAGAAGAGATGGTGGAGATATTAAATGGGTATTTTTGAATCGGTGCTTGGGAAACTAGTAGAGTCCAAGGAAGTTGAGGAAAGCAGGTAGTGAGGTCATGGAACCTATACAGATTAGAGGAAGAGGCGCTTGCTGTCTTAAAAGAAATAAGGGTGGATAAATCCCCAGGTAATGACAAGATATTCTTTCAGACCTTGAAAGCTAGTGCGAATTGCAGGGGCTCTGGCAGAAATATTTAAAATGTCCTTAGCTAATGGTGTGGTGCCGGAGGAATGGAGGCAGATCAAGTTTAAAACTTGTTCCAAAAGTAACCCTGGAAATTATAGGCCAGTGAGGCTGACATCAGTGGTAGATCGATGATTGGAAGGTGTTCTAAGATATCTGATTTTCAAGAATTTGAATAGGCAGGGACTGATTAGGGATAGTGAACGCGTTCTGTGCATGGTAGGTCGTGTTTAACCAATCTTATAGGCTTTAGAAAAGTTTACCAGGAAAGTTGATAAAGGAAAGGCTGTGGATGTTGTTTACGTGGACAAGGTCCAACATGGAAGGATAGTCAGGAAGGTTCATACTCTCTATTCATGATGAGGTAATGAACTGGATTCAACATGGGCCATACAGGAGAGAGAGTAGTGGTGGATGATTGCTTCTCCGACTGGAGGCCTGTGACTAGTGGTGTACCTCAGGGATTTGTGCTGGAATCATTGTTGATTGTCATCTATATCAATGATCTGGGTGATAATGTGGTAAATTGGATCAGCGGGATTGCGGATAACACAAAGATTGGAGGCTTTGTGAACAAAGAAGAAGACTTTCAAAACTTGCAGAGGGATCTGGAGGAGCTGGAAAAATGGGCTGAAAAATGGCAGATGGAATTTAATGCAGGCAAGTGTGAAGTGTTGCAAATGATAGGGCACAGGAGTGAAGTAGAACAGAGGGATCTGGGAATAGAGATACATAATTCTCTGAAAGTGGTGTCACAGGTGGATAGGGTTGTAAAGAGAGCTTTTGGGATATTGGCCTTCATAAATCAAAGTATTGAGTATAGGAGCTGGAATGTTTTATGTTAATGTTGTATAACCTGAATACAGGAAATTTAACCTGAATACAGGAAAGATAACAACGTGATTGAAAGAGTGCAGAGAAGATTTATTGAGATGTTGTCAAGACTTCAGGAACTGGGTTACAGGGAAAGGTTAAACAGGTTGGACTTTATTCCCTGGAGCATAGAAGAATGAGGGGAAATTTGATAGAGGTATTTCAAATTGAGGGGGATAGACAGAGTAAATGTAGGTTGGCTTTTCCCACTTAGGGTAGGTGAGATACAAACCAGAGGACATGGGTTAAGAGTGAAAGGGGAAAATTTTAGGGGGAACTTCTTCACACAGAGTGTGGTGGGAGTGTGGAATGAGCTACTAGCTGAGGTGGTGAATGTGGGTTCAATTTTAACATTTAAGAAGATGGATTGGAGAGGTATGGAGGGCTATGGGCTGGATGCAGTTCATTGAAACGAGGCAGAATAATAGTTTGGCGCAGACTGGAGGGGCTGAAATGTCTGTGCTGTAATGATCTACGGAGATTTATGTTTTTTTTCCTCCCAACAGCGATCTGGGTGTCCATGTGGATGGATTCATTGCTAATGTGGCACACAGTTTTATCGTTGGTGTCACTAAGGTATGTTCATTTTGACAGCACAAGCATGCTCTATCTGTCTGGAGAGGAATATTCTCAACCTTCTGGTGAATGAGGCTACTTAGATTAATGAGCCTGAGATTTTAGCAGCATGAGTATTGATTCATTTTTATGAATTTAGGCATCCAGGACAGTAACAGGCCTTTTCGATCCACGAGCCTGTGTTGCCTGTTGTGTACTAGACCAGCAGCAATAGAAATTTACCAAGACAATGGTGTCTTCAAAACAATTTTTATTAATAACTATTAATAATCTAACACTTCTTAACTGTAAACTTAACTCTAGCTTAACCACACCATGCGGAAATGTGTGTGTGTATTGTTATGAGTCCAGAGGACCCCAAATCCCAGCAGCAATAGATATGCACCATGACAAAGGGTTACTTAAACAAAAGTTGCTTTTAATGATCTTAGAACATGAAAATAGAATCAAACTTTAACTTATCACTATTGACTTACTTAACCCCCCTCTAATTCTAAGTGCACGTGTGTGTAATGTGTAATACAAGATGAGAAAAGTTCTTTGGTTCTCAGTCCAATCTCACTGGTTGCAGGCAATTCTTGTACTGTGCACAGAAGTTAGCATTAATAAAGTTCACCAGGCTTTGGTGCTTAACAGGTAAATGGTTCTTGTTGGTTTTCAGAGAGTTTTCTCGTTCCAGGACAGCCACTCCAGTGTCTTGCTGACGAAACTTTCCCCCTTTCAGGGTTCTCCAGATGATAACCTCTTTCTTTCAGTCACCACATAGTTCCTTTCTGTTTCCCTATTCCAGGGGAAACACCAGACAGCCAGTCCTCTCCTTCGACCAGGCAGTCTTCCAAAGCTTGCCAGCTTGTCCTTGTGGAACTGAAGTCTCTGTCTCTCCTTTTTCTCACTCCCTCCCAATCTGAGAGCAAAGCTGTTCTGCCTCTGCCTGCAAAGATCACATGCTCTTCCAGGCAGCAAACTGTTTTCCAGGCAGCAAACTGTTTTCCAGGCAGCAAACTGTTTTCCAGGCAGCAAACTGTTTTCCAGGCAGCAAACTGTTTTCCAGGCAGCAAACTGTTTTCCAGGCAGCAAACTGTTTTCCAGGCAGCAAACTGTTTTCCAGGCAGCAAACTGTTTTCCAGGCAGCAAACTGTTTTCCAGGCAGCAAACTGTTTTCCAGGCAGCAAACTGTTTTCCAGGCAGCAAACTGTTTTCCAGGCAGCAAACTGTTTTCCAGGCAGCAAACTGTTTTCCAGGCAGCAAACTGTTTTCCAGGCAGCAAACTGTTTTCCAGGCAGCAAACTGTTTTCCAGGCAGCAAACTGTTTTCCAGGCAGCAAACTGTTTTCCAGGCAGCAAACTGTTTTCCAGGCAGCAAACTGTTTTCCAGGCAGCAAACTGTTTTCCAGGCAGCAAACTGTTTTCCAGGCAGCAAACTGTTTTCCAGGCAGCAAACTGTTTTCCAGGCAGCAAACTGTTTTCCAGGCAGCAAACTGTTTTCCAGGCAGCAAACTGTTTTCCAGGCAGCAAACTGTTTTCCAGGCAGCAAACTGTTTTCCAGGCAGCAAACTGTTTTCCAGGCAGCAAACTGTTTTCCAGGCAGCAAACTGTTTTCCAGGCAGCAAACTGTTTTCCAGGCAGCAAACTGTTTTCCAGGCAGCAAACTGTTTTCCAGGCAGCAAACTGTTTTCCAGGCAGCAAACTGTTTTCCAGGCAGCAAACTGTTTTCCAGGCATTTTGCTACATTGTTGCCTTTTGCAAATAGCAGTCCATCATGAATCTGTGAGCACTCTGCAAAACTCCTGCAAAAATTCTGTTTTGAAGTGTGTGTGACCTGCTCTAACAAATCTTTCCCAATTTATCTCCCAAACGCCTCTGTCACAGTATGTATTTGTGTGTCTGTCTATCTATCTATCTATCTATCTATATATATATATATATATATTTATATACATATACACACACACACACACACACACACACACACACACACACACACACACACACACACACACACACACACACACACACACACACACACACACACACACACACATATATATATATATATATATATATATATATACACACATTTATTTATATATATATATATGTGTGTGTGTGTGTGGCAAAACCTAAATCATTGCAGTTTAAACTTAATTCTCAAGAGATGATTTTAAAGTTCAGTCTCAGAAAGCCTTTGTGTTGAAACCCAGTCTTTATTTGCTGTTCAAAAGCAATTACGGAGTAAGTGCAAGGCATCAGACTTTTCAAAACTCACGAATTTCTTGGAGAGTTGTTTTCAAATAATTGTTTCTTCTTTTGCATGAAAATTACAGAACTTGTTTTTCATCCACAATGATTTCACAAACCCAGTCAAGCTAAAGTGGCAAAATTCTTCAAAACCACTTTTGTGTGTTCCGACATTTCATGAGGAAAACATAAGCAGCCTTCCTTCTCCAAAGGATTGTTACTGCATATCAATCCTGTGTGACTTACAGGACGGTCAACCACCTTCTTCTGTTTTCAAATGTCCTCAATCATGTGCCATAACATCATTCCTGTCTTTAGCTGTGTTTATACTAAGGACACCTCGCATCACCCCGCATCACCTCGAATCACTGCGATTTTTTTTGTCGTTCGCATCACTGCACATTTTTGGACTACCTGAACTGTTTCTACCGAGCGATTCAATACGCGGTGATGCAGGGCGATGCGAGGTGATGCGAGGAATGCAAGGTGATGCAGGGCGATGCGAGGTGACCAGGAAGTCCGATGATTCCACTGTGAGGTCGTCCCTTGTATCACCCCGCATCGACCACCTCAAAAGTAGGACGCCGGAGCACCTCGAATCGCCGCACATCGGCCACAACCGGATGTGTTTACAGTGCGGCCAGATTCGAGGTGTCACCGCGCTTCACCTCGCATTACCTCGCATCACCGCGCTTTTCCCGGGTCAGTAGAAACACCCCCTTTGAAGTTTCATCTCTTCCAGAAGAGTGGATATGACTGAATTGTTTGCTGAGACCAGCCAACAGATTGGATGTGTGTGCACAGATGCTTGAGTTTTCAATGGAGAACAATCATAAGACTTTTATGACTGTTTACAGCTTTGAATTAGCAGTCACCCTGTCTCTAAGCAAACAGGTTTTCAGCCAAACAATGAATAAGCAGACAAACGATCTCTGAGATCTGCCAGCTGCAATTTCAAAGGTCTCTGAGTGTAATTATGTGTGTCTGTAAGTGTGCCCCTGAATCCAACTCACAAAATAACTTTACTAAGAAATAGATATAATATTATATACTTAAAGATTAATATTAGGACAAATCCATCACATCACCAATTGACTTGTAACCCCAGCCCCCCAGTACATTTTTGAACAGTGGGAGGAAACCCACGCACATGTGGAGAACATACAAACTCCTTACGTACAGCGACTGATTAGAACCTGGATTGCTGGCGCTGTGTAACTACGTCACACTAACCTTTCTGTTCAGAATTTAAAAAAAATCTTTGTAAGTTGAACCGCTCGACTCTTAATTTATAAAAGAAAAACCTTTGTTTACAACATAAAAAGCAAATGACCATTTTCCAGGCCATTTTGCAGAAGCCTAAACTAGGGATTAACATGTGACAAGCACTGGCCTGTCCGTACAAAGAAGAGGTGGGTTAATTGGAAATGGGACCTCTTGCCTTCCTCAGAGCTTCTCCACAACCAAGTTCAGTTGCTCAACATGATTTTGGGTACAAGTATGATTTCTGCCATCTCTTGGTATGAGAAGGTGACCCTGAATCTGTTCCACAATGAATTAACATATTAATGACTCCACAATTATTTCAAAAATAAAGTGAATTATGATCTGATCTCCATCCATAAAACCAATTTTTGCACTGACTGAGGAGTTAGTCTTTTGGAATAACCCACTCTAGTCTGTGATCATCATTTACCTTGCTGTCTCAAATAAGATGCTGTCTAGGTTATTAGAAAGGCAACTGGAATTGAATTAAAGAGGAGGGAGGTCATACTGCAACTGTACAAGGTACTGGTGAGGCCACACCTGGAGTACTGTGTGCATTTCTGGTCTCTGTACTTGAGGAAAGATATACTGGCCTTGGAGACAGTCCAGAGGAGGTTCGCCAGGTTGATCTACGAGGAGAGACTAAATCGCCTGGGATTATACTGAATTCAGAAGAATAAGAGGAGATCTTACAGAAACGTATAAAATTTTGAAAGGGATAGATAAGATAGAGGCAGGAAAATTGTTTTCACTGCTAGTTGAGACCAGAACTAGGGGACACAGCCTCAAGATTCAGGGGAGTAGATTTAAAATGGAGATGAGGAAAAGCTTTCCAAGAAAGTAGTGAATCTGTGGAATTCTCTGCCCAGGGAAGCAGTTGAGGTCACTTCATTAAATACATTTAAGGTTCAGTTAGATTTTTCATAAAAAAGGAATTAAGGAATATGGGGAAAAGGCATGTAGGCGGAGTTGAGTCAATGATCAGATCAGCCATGATCTCATTGAATGACAGAGCAGGCTCGACGGGCCGGATGGATGACTCCTGCTCCTATTTCTTATGTTCTCATGTACATTCTCTGAAGCACAGTTATGTGTAGCACGTGCAATATTTGACTCTGTATTCCATTTATCCCTTTGCTAATACAGCTGGTTCCCAACCATCCTCCACGTCCAATATATCCTTCTCTCCCATTTCTGTCACTGACTACGTGATCCCACCACCAGGCATGTTCTCCTTTCCGCCTTTGGCAGGGATTGCTCCCTCCATGACTTCCTTATCCACTCCTCCCTCCCCACCAATCATACCCTTGGGATCTACCCTTGTGGCCACAGGAGATGCTCCACTTGTGCCCATTCTTCCCTCAGCACCATTCGGGGCTTCAAATAGTCCTTCCAAGTGAAGCAACTCCACTTGTGAATCTGCAGGGTTTGTTTTCTGGATCTGGTGCTCCTATTGTGGTCGTCCTTTCATCGGAGAGACTGGGCGATCACTTTGTGGAGCACTTTGGCTCTGTCCACTGCAATAATGTGGATCTCCCAGTGGTCACTTATTTCAGTTCCCTGCCCCATTCCCTTGCTGACATGTTTGTCCATGGTCTCATCCACTTCCAGACTGAGATGACCCGCAAATTGGAGTAACAACACCTCATCTTCGGTCTGGGCACCCTCCATCCGGATGGAATTAACATCAACCTCTCTGGTTTCCTGTTGCTTTTTCTCCAGGTTTGTGTCTCTTCCATTTTTCCTCTCTCTCCTTTCACAGAGCCAAAATCTATTCTCACCTTTCTTTTCATATCAATTAACATCTTTTGGCTCTTGGTCTGAACTCCTGCCATTCTTTAGACTTATTCAGATGTCTTCTGTTTTTTTTTGCTTCTACCTTGAAGAAGGGTTCAGGCCCAAAATGTTGGTAATATATCTTTACCTCCTATGGATGCTGAGAGACTGACTATTCCTCCAGCATTTCTGTCTGTTTTTACTGCTTTCCTTGATGTTACTGAGCAAGCATCAAGATTCACAACAGCTGTCCATTGAAGCAGATTTATCAAAAAGTGCATACAGGGCATCACATACAACCCTGAGCTGCTTTTACCTGAAGGCGAGGCAGAATTACCAGTTTTTGGCAGTGCAGAAAAACTACTTAACGTAGACATAAAACAAAGAAATGTAAACAATCTGTACAATACAGAGAGGAAAAAATTCAATAAAGTGTAAAAGTAAGAGTCATTAATGAGTTTCTCAGTTTGTCGTTGAGGAGTCTGATGGTGAAGGGGTAGACCTGTTTTTGAACCTGGTGGTGCAGGTCTTGTGGCACTTACACCTCTTTCCTGATGGTAGCAGCGAGAACAGAGCATGTGCTGGGGGGTGTGGATCCTTGATGATTGCTGCTGCTGCTCTCCGACAGCAGCGTTCCCTGTTGATGTTCTCAATAGTGTGGAGGGTTTTGCTTGTGATGTCCTGGGCTGTGTCCACTACCTTTTGAAGGGCTTTACGCTCAGGTGTTTTGATGTCCCCACACCAGACCGTGATGTAGCTGGTCAGCACACTTTACAGATGCGGCAGAGAGACCCCTCCATGAATGCTTTGTGCATGCATACAGCCATTTATCTACTGCATGGTATTCTGAGAGGGCAGGTCCACATCGCTTTTTCCCCCATGGTATTTATAAATTGTATGTGATAGTGCTACCAACTTTCCCACACTGTTTAAAAATTGTCCACTGTTGCTATTTATTGCTAGCACTTACCCACAGTCCCTTATGATGGTTTATATAATGGGCTGAAGGGCTCATACTGTGCTGTACATAAAGCTTAAATATGTTATAATTAGGCATAATTAATTCTATTCAAATATAAGATCATAATACATTGATCAGGATTGGGGTAGGTTCACCATCACTCGATGTGTCATGACGTCACCTGGAGAAGGTAGTACAGTCCTAACCCTGGGGGTGCCTCCTTGCAAGTGTGAACTCGTTCAGTGTCCAAGTTAGGAGTGGTCAAGTGTGAAAAGCCAAACCCTCATTCCAATCCCAGGACACTGAACAGCTGATTGAGTGGGATGGAAGTGTCAAAGGGGCTTATCACTTGTAGTTTCTGCATAGTAGCCTTTTACAAATCACACATGAGGGATTTCTGCAGCTCAGAGATCTGTGATCTTTTGCTATTTAGATAGTATGCTATTTTTTCTTGCCAAAATCGACGTCATTTGCCAGATTTATGCCATATTCTGTAATCTTTAATTTTAACCTACTTGTGCCCTTTTCGCAATTTGGTTTCAATTGTGTAAGTACAACTGCATGAAACAACATGCTCTGGTCCTTCGTGTAAAAGCACGCAAACAGGTTAAACGCTGCAGCACAGTACCCTTTGGCCTCGATGTTGTGCTGACCCATATATTCCTTAAAAAATAAAAAAAACAAAACCCTTCCTACCCCGTAACCCTCTATTTTTCATCCATGTGCCTGTCTACGAGTCTCTTAAATGCCCCAATATTTTAACCTTTGCCACCATCCCTGGCAAGGCATTCCTGGCACCTACAAATGTGTGCGTGTGTGGTGGTGGGTGGGGAGGGAGAAAACTTAACTCTGATATCTCCCCTAATCTTTCCTCCCTTCATTTTGTACAGATGTCCTCTGATGTTCGCTGTTCTTGCCCTGGAAAACAGATGCTGACAGTCCACCTTATCTTTACCTCTCAGAATCTTGTAGATCCCTACTAAGTCATCTGTTATTCTTCTTTCCAATAAATCTTCTTTGCACCCTCTTCATAGTTTCCACTTCCTTCCTATTCTGAGGTGATCAGAAGTGAACACACTATTACAAGTATGGACATAGCACACATATTTACAAAGGATTTATATGCAGTACATATGCATATAACCATAGAATATAACAGCACAGAAACAGGCCCTTTGGCCGTTCTAGTCGGAGTTAAACTATTATTCTGCCAAGTCCCATTGATGTACTTAGTCCATAGCCCTCCATACCTCTCCCATCCATGTACCTGTCCAAATTCTTCAATGTTAAATTGAGTCCACATTCACCACTTCAGATGGCAGCTTGTTCCACACTCCGACCACTCTCTGTGTGAAGAAGTTTCCCCCTAAACTTTCCCCTTTCACCCTTAACCCATGTCCTCTAGTTTGCATATCACCTACCCTCAGTGAAAAAGCCTACTCTGTCTATCCCCCTCATAATTTTAAAAACCTCTATCAAATCTCCCCTCATCCTTCTATGCTCGAGGGAATAAAATCTGAACCTGTTTAACCTTTCCCTGAAACTCCGTTCTTGAAGTCCTGATAACATCCTAATAAATTTTCTCTGCATTTATTCTATCACATTGATGTCTTTCCTACAGTTAGGTGACCAAAACTATACTCTAAATTTTTCCTCAAGAATATCTTGTGCAACTTTACCATAACATCTCAATTCCTATACTCAATACTTTGATTTATGAAGGGCAATATTCCAAAAGCTCTCTTTATAACCCTATCCATCTGTGATACCACTTTCAGGGAATTATATATCTGTGTTCCCAGATCCCTGTGTTGTAATGTTCCACATTCTATATTTTAGTATGCATTTATTGATAAAGCCTATTGGTGCCATGCAGGGTCTCTTTGTTTTGTTAATAAATAAGGAACCCGCCTCATGTTGGTTAATGTTTTTGGCCCTGGATCGACCAAGCCAAAATTACAAAGCCCAATTTTAATTCTGCTGAGACTTGGCAGATTTGAGGAAAGAATACTGGGGTAATATTGCCTTCAAACTAGATGTTTTTTCTTTGATCTGACATTTTCTTTATCGTCATGCCTTATTTTCTAGGATCGCCCTGTAGCTGGCCGGAAAGCCGATGTTATTAAAGCTGCCCATTACTGCGCGGAAGCAGCTCTGCGGTTAGTGAAACCTGGCAATCAGGTAAGGTATCTGGAAAAAGATTAAAAAAAAACCATCGCTTGTCCCAGTAAATCTAATTAACTAGGAAGAAAAAAAATCGAAGAACAGATAACACTGGACAACATTTTTTCAAAAGGTTTGCTTCCTGAAAAAAAATTATGATAGACACCTTGAAGCTGAAGACAAAGATGGTTTCAGATTTGCTGTATCACGTAGGAAGTCGAAGAAACATTAACTTTTATTGAATTTAGTGTGTTTAATCGCATAATGATTGCAATTATTGTGTTGCTAACATTGCGTTAGTTCAACTGACCTAAAAATGTTTTGCCGCCGATTTTCGTTTGTACTTAGCATCTGATGCCTCCCGTGTCAGTGTTCAACAATAGTTGGCCAGCATTGATGGGTTTCATTTGCCATGATACTCCTTTTCCACGGTCGCTATGTCCGTCACTGACTGCACCAAGATCAGCAGGAAAGAAGTCCAAGTACAAATGCAGAAAATGAATTTTCAATGACATGTTGCAGTTCATCGTTTTGTATGCTTGAAGTAGATATCACAGGAAATCACAAAAATAGGTTTTATCTTTAACGGCACGAGATGAGAAAATTTTAACGTGATTTTTGTGATCAGCAGCTGAAAATCCATAAAATACACCCAAAAGTGTTCAGGAAGCAAAATACTTGTTGTCCAGTGTTGTTATTTAAATGGCAAGTGATTGCAGAATGCTGTTGTGCAGGAGAACTTGGGAGTGCTTGTTTGTGAATTGCAAAAGGTTGGTTTGCAGGTGCAGCAGGCTGTCAAGAAGGCAAATGGAAAATTGGCCTTCATTACTAGAGGGATTGAATTTAGGAGCAGGGAGGTTGCATTGCAATTCTGGTCTCCATACTTGAGGAAGGGTGTACTGGCTTTGGAGATGATTCAGAGGAGGTTCACTAGGTTGGTTCCAGGGATGAGGAGGAGAATATGAGTTGTCAGGGACTATAATCGCTGGAATTTAGAAGAATGAGAGGGGTCTTACAGAAATGTATAAAATTATGAAGGGCAGATAAGTTGTTTCCATTGGTGGGGAGATTAGAACTAGGGGACATCTCCTCAAGATTCAGGGAAGTAGATTTAGGACGGAAATGAGGAGGAACTACTTTTCCCTGGAATTTGTTGCCCGTTGAAGCAGTGAGGTGTCCTCAGTAAATATATTTAAGACGAGAGTTGGATTTTTACAGAGTAGGGGACAATTAAGGGATATGGGGAAAGGCAGGTAGGTGGAGATAAGCCCATCATCAGATCAGTCACGATCTCATTGAATGGTGGAGCAGGTTTGATGGGCTGGATGGCTGACTCCTGCTCCTATTTCCTTGTGTTTATTGAAGTTGGTTAATACAGTATCATTTCTTTGGAGTTACATCAGATGTTCTGTGGCAGTCATCACAAAATCCTGCCCTGACCCCTATTTAGACTATCTATGAACTGCTTACTCTAATTTTAAGGTCACCCCCTTGTTCTTGAATTCTCTTCTCTCTCCTGCCACCCCCCCCCCCCCCCCCACAACTTCCCACTGAAAATTACTTCTTTGTATCCAATCAACCCATTGATGTTTTAAACACTATTAACAGGGATACAAGCCACAATCATATATGTAGTCTGATTTTGCAACTTAACCATTTCAATGTGATGCATGCAGACATGGAAAAATGCATCCTATTCAAAATGTAGTGCATGAAACTGAGCAAGGTTGGATCAAAATAATGTAAAATGAGGCCATGATTTCCTTTTGTTGGTGTTTCAACTTCTTCAGATGTTAATGTCCGATTTAGAACATAGAACATGACAGCATAGTACAGGTCCTTTGACCTTTGATGTTATGCCGACCCATATATTCCTACTTTTTAAAAAAAAACCCTACCTCTTAACCCTCTATCTTTCTCCATTCATGTGCTTGTCTTAGTTGCCCCTAATGTTTCACCCTCCACCACTACCCATGGCAAGGCATTCCAGGCACCCACAACTCTTTTTTTAAAAAAGAAAGTCTCAGCTCTGCCAACCTTGCCTCATAAGACTTGTTTCCAATCCAAGCAATGTCCTGGTGAATCTCCTCTGCACCCTCTCCATAGCTTCTGCATCCTTCCTGCAATGTGAGGACCAGAACTGAAAGTGTGACACTTTTTGAACTTTTCACCTGTGACCATTTAAAAGCCATTCATGGTGCACATGTTACTTATTTTTCTTCCTATGAGTAATATGTATGAGATTTCATTAGGCATTGTTTGTTCACACTTGTGTTTTATTCCATCTATTTGATAATTTCTCATTTGCCTTTGAGAGGTTTTACTTGGAGAGCAATAAATTATCAGAAGCCCGTGTATTGTTTCTTTAAAAAAAGAATATTAATTAAGTGGAATTTTCATGATTTCCTTTTAATCCCAGAACACTCAAGTGACAGAAGCCTGGAACAAGATTGCTCAGTCCTTTAATTGCACTCCAATAGAAGGTGAGGTGACCAATTCTGATCAGATAGAAAACTATTTTTTAAATTTTCAATCCTTAAAAACAAAATCTAATTTTCCTTCAATATTTTAAATTGGCAATGGATTTTGCTGTGAGGAATTCCATATGCCAGGGGTGGCCAAATGTTTTTGGTTGTGGGTCACATACAGAAAAATATAGAGGTCATGCTCATTAAGCCCGGCAGTTTTCAACCAGTTCCACTTGCAAGAAATATGGTGTTTTTAAGACCATAAACCCTTGTGTGCATCAAAAATTAATTTTCTATCAAAATAACCATGACATCTTTTGAACAGTTTATCTTTTGACATTATGACAGTTTATTGATGTTCTCAGATATTACAGTAGGCATTTCTATATCTGCTGCTCTTTAAATGAATACAATTAAACTTTTTAAAACTCATTCAAAAATCAGTGCAAAATAAAAAGCTGGGTGAAAAGTAAGAACAGGAGAAAAGTTCAAGAAAGGGACAAGACCATCTCCAACATTCCTCCATAACTCTCAGTGAATACAAGTGTCCCCCTTGATGATGATGCAATGTGTAGATAGTTTATTAAAGATTGGATATTGAAGTTAACAGATTCCTTGCACATCAAACAAACTCACTTCCCCTTGACTTCTGTGGAAAAACTATTCATTTTCTCACCATGTTTGAAATTTTTGGCATTCCCTTGCGATTTCCGTCTTTTCGGTTCCACTATGCTTTAATCATTTGTTTTAGCTGAGATAAACCTATGTTTAAACAGGTTTAAAAAAAAATTTAACTGGAGGTAAACGTTTTCATTGAGTCTTATTGCAATAGTTGTTCTAGTAGTTTTTCAAAATGGCACTGACGTTTTGTGTTGAAACTAAGAAGGAGAATGTATATGCAGTGCAGTTTATTGTTAACTGTTCTAACCGGCCATATTTTATTTTATTTTTAAAATTCACCCTGGATCACTTAAAAATGGGCAACAGGCTGCAGTTAGCCATATGCCACCCCTGCCATATGCAGTGAATACGAGGAACATCCTTACTTTGCAGTGGGAACGGGTTGTACTTGAAGATAGATCAGTCATGCTGCCAGCTGAGCTTATCTACCATGGCATTTAAAACGTGGACAATTATGAATTTTGAATTAAAGACATGTTAACTCAGACCCCAAAATGTTCATCTGCCCGGATCTTGTGCCTGTGTCTCTATGCAGGCTTTAAGCAGCCCGCTAAAGGAGCTGAACGGGCTACCAATGGAACGAACAGGAGTCTGTGTGGCTGCAGAGGCTGCAGGAATGCTGGAGGTGAATCCGTGGACACTCAGTGTACTGAAGGGACTCTCTTGCTCCTCTTTCAGAATTTATTGTCATGAAAATGTCACAAAATTTGTTGTTTTGTGGCAGCATCACAGTGCAAACATTTCTGTACACCACCTTACAAAATAAATATAAATAGTGCAAGAAAGGAAAAGTCTAAGTAAGGCAGTGTCTTTGGTTCATTGGTCATTCAGGAATCTGATGCTGGAGGGGAAGAATCTCTCCTTGTGCTGCTGAGTGCTTGTCCACAGGCTCTTGTATCTTTTCCCGATGGTAACAAAGTGAAGAGGGCATGGCCTGGGTGGTGGGGGACCTTGAGGATTGAGGCTGCTTTCTTAAGATGCCGCCTCTTGTAGATGTCTCGATGGAGTGAAGACTGGTGCCTGTGATGTTGCAGATGGAGGTAACATTCTTCTGGATTTTTTTTCTTGGTCTGAGCATTGGTCCCACTGTACCAGATGTTGATGCAACCAGCCAGGATGCTCTCTACAGTACACCTATTGAAGTTTTCGAGAGTCTTGGGTGACATACCAAATTTCAAACTGCTCACAAGCTATAGCTGCTGGTGAGCCTTCATTGTGATGGCATTAACATTGAGGTTCCAGGACAGATCTCGGAAATGTATTGCTGGGCAATACTCACGGCGACTCTTGACTGCCTTATGGCAGACAGTAGGCAATTTTGTGTGATATTACACGACAATAAAGGAATTTTGAATCAATTCTAAAATTATTGAATGGTGAAGATCTTCTGGTGCCATTCAAATGCCAGTAACTGAATAATATTCCATCATTGCACAATGCCACCCATTGCAAATTAATTGTTCATTCATTTCATTTCCCACTTGTTTTTATTTTTGTTCCTGTTCCTTAGCTGCAGTAGAAGTCCAAAAATTCAGATGCCAGAAATCTGGACCACTTGAGAATCTGGAGTTTTTGAAAACTCTCAAACTTTTTAATTTAGCAGGCTTTTGCGTGCGTGCATACATAAGCGCCACAGATTCACAGCGCCAACTGTACAGCATGCATATTTATAAATAATGAATCCTAAAGTAGATAAACTTTGTGGTGTCAAGAGAAAGAACATGTTGAAAATGAGTGACAATCTTCAAGTGACACTGGACAACAAATTTTTTCAAAAGGTTTGCATCCTGAAAAATAAAATGGGGATTATGATAGATAACTTCAAGCTGAAGACAAAGATAATTTAAGATTTGCTGTATCACATGGGAAGTTGGAGAAACAAATTAATTTTTTATTAATGTTTAATTGCAAAATGATGCTCGCACATTGCGCTAGTTCAACTGACCTAAAAACGTTTTGCCGCTGATTTTTATTTGTACTCAGCATCTGATGCCTCTCGTATCAGTGTCCAACAACAGTCGACCAGCATTGACAGATTCCAGTTGCCCTGATGCTGCTTTTCCACGGTCGCCATGTCCTGGTGAAAGCTTTCGCCATGTTTGTTACTGACTGCACCAAGATCAGCAGGGAAGATGTCCCAAGTGTGACTGCAGAAAATGAATTTTCATTGAAATGTTGCAATTCTTGGTTCTGTATGCTTGAAGTAGACTTAAAATATGACAGGAAATCACAAAAATGTAAAAATAAAACTGTACACGATAGAAAGATTTTAAGGTAATTTTTGTGACCAGCAGCCCAAAATCCATAAAATACACCCAAAAATGTTCAGGAAGAAAAGTCTTCAAGGTCCAGTGTAATTAACAAGCTAGAACGTGGTGTGAGCAATGCTGTTCTATGGAAGCATACGATATTGGAAAGTCTACAACTTATGATATTAAAAAGGCAACTGGAGAAAATTTGTGGAACAGAACCATAGCTACTGTCTTTAAGACATCATGCATGCGCAAATGCTGCAGAATAATCTTTTCACAAAGAAATTACCGTTGTAAATAAGGGCGGCACGGTTAGCGCAATGCTGTTACAGCGCTACAGTGATTGGGACCGGGGTTTGAATCCCGCAGTGTCTGCAGGGAGTTTGTACGTTCTCATGTCTGTGTGGGTTTTCTCCAGGTGCTCTGGTTTCCTCCCACCTTTCAAAAACGTACCACTTATTGGTTGTAGATCATTGGGTGTAATTTGGCATTATGGGCTCGAGGACGGAAAGGGCCTGTGACTGTTTTTCATATCTAAATTGAAAATTTAGGGTAATATACAAAAGTATTTAAAGCAAAAGAAGCGACAAGCAGTGTAGCAGATACTGTAGAAGCTGGGAGTGTTCCATCTACCAGCAGCACCTGCAGCTTTATTCCTCTTCAAATTAGAATTTTAAAAGTACTGCCAGAGAATCTGGGACATCCGAAAATCTGGACCAACAGACCCGATTTTCGGACGCTGCTGTATAATTCTGACATTCATTGTAATTGAACATCCTGCGTCATGTGGAGTTGTTCCACTAATACAGGATAGTTTAGTTGGCATTTTAAGGATTGAGTAATATCGGTTTCATGTTAGAAACTGAGTTCTAATTATTTCTGTTCAGGTATGCTCTCACACCAGCTCAAACAACACGTTATTGACGGGGAGAAAACGATCATTCAGAATCCCACAGATCAGCAAAAGTAAGTCTTTTTAGAAAGTTTAACTTTTCATTAAAAATTACATGTACTTTCCCTTTCTGAAAGAGTTACCAAGGCTAAAACAACAGTTATTAATTCTTTTCGAGAAATCTTTTAATTCCCCCTTTAAAGTTTGATTTTTACGCATCTTTTTCAATTTATTGTCAAGAGTACATACATGACATAACGTATAGCCCTGAGATCCTTTTATCTGTAGGTGAGGCAGAATTGCCACTTATTGGCAGTGCAAAAAAAACTACTCAACATACACATGGAAACAAATAAATAAAAGTAAACAAACTGCAATACAGAGAGAAAACAAATCAGATGTGAGAGTCCTTAAATGAGTCCCTGATTGAGTTTGTTGTTGAGTCTGATGCTGGAGGGGGAGCAGCTGTTCCTGAACCTGGTGGTGCGAGTCTTGTGACACTTTCCTGATGGCAGCAGTGAGAACAGAGCGTGTGCTGGGTGGTGTGGACCCTTGATGATCGCTGCTGCTCTCTGATGGCAGCGTTCCCCATAGATGTTCTCAATGGAGGGGAGGGTTTTGTCTGTGATGTGCTGGACTGTGTCTACTACCTTTTGTAGAGCGTTGTGTTCAGGGGCATTGGTGTCCCCACACCAGTCCGTGATGCTTGAGACTCACTTTTACAATGCCTAACTAATACACCTGCATTATTATTAAACAGTTTAAAAGGCAAAAATGCCAAACTGAACTGACCTTACACTGAATAAACTTCACTTACATGAATATATAAACCTTAAAACATTTTAATTTATTTTCAGTCATATTTCACAGTTGATGGACCTGCAGGTTTCTCCCCATCCACGGAGTTGCTCCAAAGACAAATAGTAACAATATAGATAATTAACCCACCCTTCCTCCAAGTTTACAGATAAAGCCTTACTAATATCAAATTTCAGATTTATTGTCTGAGTACGTACAGGACATCACATGTACGTATATACTCAATAATATACTCATAAAGATAAAGACTTACTAAACAGGGATAAGGAGACATTTTAAGAGAGTCACCCCAATGGGGAGTGGTGCCAGTTTATTCAAACAGCTGCTACAAGCAAAGCACAACCAAGGCACTCCGCTGGCTGGATATTTGCTCCTATTGTCACCAAAGGTTTATGTGTGACTTCAGAGAATATTTACTTTTACAATTTTAAGTTTTTATTTAAATATCTAATCTTCTTTATTGGAATCTTTCTATTTATTTATTTTTCTCAATTTTTACTGGTAGCTTGTTGTAGCCAGTTGGTTGAATTCCTGATTACAAGGGTTTTACTGTATTTCTTTATCATTCTGCTTTGGATGGTGTCTGCTCATTCTTCTGGCCCTGTTGTAGCCTGAAAAATTCTGGAATCCTCATCGTAGTTTGTTATGTGGGGTGTCATTGTATTGCTTCTGCAGATTTCTAGCATATTTCTACAGATGTTAGGTGGAACATGTGCAGACTGGCTGCATCATGGTCTGGTATCGGGACACCAATATCCATGAGTGTTAGGCCCTGCAAAAGGTAGTGGACACAGCCCAGGACCTCACAGTAAAACCCTCCCCATCATCAAGAACATCTACAGGGAACACTGCTGTTGGAGAGCAGCAGCAGCAATCATCAAAGATTCAACCACTTAGCACATGCTCTGTTGTCTCTGTGCCATCAGCAAAGGGGTATCGGTGCCACAAGACTCGCACCACCAGGTTCAGGAACAGCTGCTCCCCCTCCACCATCAGACTTCTCAACAACAAACTCAATCAGGGACTCATTTAAGGATTCTTACTTTTGCACTTTATTCATTTGTTTTCTCTCTGCATTGCACAGTTTGTTTACTTTTATTTATTTGTTTCCATGTGTACGTTGAGTAGTTTTATTTGCACTGCCAATAAGTGGTAATTCTGCCTCACCTGCAGATAAAAGGATCTCAGGGCTGTATGTTATGTTATGTCATGTATGTACTCTGACAATAAATCTGACAATTGTTGTACGTGCAACAGCCGGTCTACTGAATCTGGGCAGTCTGGTGGTGATGAGTGTCGATAGATTTTAAACTCTTCCATTGGTGATTGTCTGACTGTAGTTCGTTTCTTGTAAAGGAAAGATCATGAAAAGACGGCATTCGAAGTCCATGAAGTTTATGCCGTTGACGTATTAATCAGCACTGGAGAAGGCAAGGTAAGGAGTTGGTACATAACACTGAATTTGTGTTTCCAGTTGGGGTGAGTATGGAAAGTTTGCTGATAAGGGTATACTTAGCCATCTGATGTCCATCGGGATTGGGAGAGGTGCTGGGACCAAGAGAATTGCGCAAAACAAACATTACATCATACACGAGAACAGTAAAGACCTCTGTATCCGGCACCTAGGGGGATTGCGGATGCTGAATGTGCACATTTTCCGGTTGACTGAGATTTAGTCTTACAATTGCCTATCTAATACATCTGCATGAAGAATAAGCAATTTAAAAGACAAAAGACAGTGTAAAATGTAAAGTAATTTGTGTGGGGGGGGGATCAGTACAGTCCTAAAATCCAGACTGCTCGGGGATTGGGTTGGTTTGGATTTTCTGGATTCTCCGGCAGTACTTTTGAAATTCAAATTTAAGGAGAATAAACAGGTAAATTATGATAGTTTATGAACAATTTTTTTTCAAATAAAATACAAAGTACAAAAAAAACCGAATAAACACTTTCTCTCACATTTCCATGACTTCTGGTTGGTTGCCTGATGCCGCTGTACATCTGTGGCGCTAATGCATGCATGTGCGCGCGCGCAAAAGCCCGCTAAATTTAAAAAGTGAGAGTTTTTGAAAAGTCCTGATTCTCATATGGTCCGCATTTCTGGCATCCGGGATTTTTGTACTTTTACTGCATTGTCCTTAACGGAGTTCTCACACATTGCAAAATGATTACATTCTGTTTGTACCGTTGTATTTGTGTTGGTTTTCAAACAACCCAAGGTCCACTTGAACAGTGAATGAGGTGTTCAATGGATTTGAACTGTTAAAGTGAATCTGAATGTGCATGTGTGTAAAAACTCCTTAACTTTGATTTGCCTTCAGGCAAAGGATGCTGGCCAGAGGACAACTGTGTACAAGAGGGACCCAACCCAACAATATGGTTTAAAAATGAAGACTTCGCGTGCCTTTTTTAGTGAGGTGGAAAGGCGGTTTGATGCTATGCCTTTCACCCTGAGGTAGGGCATCTGGTTGTTATTTCACAGAACCTTTGGTTGGTTTGATGTTAATTGGACGCAATGTAACGTGAAGATTTCTCTCTACTATCTACATTCAGTGTTAAATCATTGGATTTTTCCTCCAACCTGAGGCACAGTGTTTTCAATGGTAGTGACTTTAGAATGCTGGTAAAGTGAAGGTTTCTTTTTGCAGGGCGTTCGAGGATGAGAAGAAAGCCAGGATGGGGGTTATGGAGTGTGCAAAACATGAACTCCTCCAACCGTTCAGTGTTTTGTATGAGAAGGAAGGTAAGGCCTTGACGTGAACTGAGGCACTGAAGAATTTATGTGGAAATTTGCTTCTGGTCTTTTTCAATGTGTCGGTTGTGCTGCCTGTTTTCAGGATCAATTTATTATCATGAACATGTTACTCATTGACACTGAAGGGACTCTATTTTGCTTCTATTTTAGAATCAAAATCAAGATTTATTGTCATGAACGTTCACAAAAAATTTAAATTTAGACATTCAGCATGGCAACAGGCCATTTTGGCCCTCGAGTCCGAACTGCCCAATTTACACCCAATTAACCTGCATCCCCTGTACGTTTCGAACATGTCATAAAATTTGTTGTTTCGCAGCAGCATCACAGGGCAAACATTTATATGAACCACCTTATAAAATAAATTAAAATAATGCAAGAAAATGTCAAAGTAAGGCAGTGTCTGTGGTTCATTGATCATTTAGGAATCTGATGGCAGCGGGGGAGAAACTGTCCTTGTGCCGCTGAGTGCTCGTCTTCAGGCTCCTGTACCATTTTCTGATGGTAACAGAGCATGGCTTGGGTGGTGGGTGTCTATCCTCGAGGCTGAAAAACAAGACTCGCAACCCTCTGGCTAAAGAAATTCCTTTGCATCTGTTTCATCCTGAATTTATGCCAAGAATTTCCTTGCCACATTACTCTGTCCAGGCTTTTCAGCATTCAAAATGCCTCTGAGGTCCCCTCCTCAACCTCCTGTACTCCAACGAGTACAGTCCAAGAGCCGATTAATGTTTTCATTCCAGTAAATCTCCATTGCCAGCATATCTTTTCTGGGACAGTGAGTACAGTCATATCAATAAGATTGGCAAGGATGCTGCTGGGGCTTGAAGAACTGAGTTACAGGGATAGGTTAAACAGGTTAGTACTTCATTCCCTGGAGGGTAGAAGAATGAGGAGATATTTGAAGTATACAAAATTATCATGGAGTAAAGGCAAGTGGGCATTTTCTGCTGAGGGTAGGTGAAACAAGAATGAGAGGACATGGGTTAGGAGTGAAAGGGGAAAAGTTTAGGTGAAGCATTAGGGGGGATCTTCACATAGAGAGTACTGGGAGTGTGGAATGAGTTGCCAGCTAAAGTGGTGAATGCAGGCTTGATTTTAACATTTAAGAATTTGGATAGGTATGTGGATGTGAGAGGCTATGAACAGGATGCAGGTCATTGGGTCGAGGCTTGAAGGGTCTTTCTCTGTGTTGTGTTCTATAGTTAAATGCATTGACATTGGATTTACTGATATCTGAAATGGCATTTGTCGCTCATTGACACCTGAATCTGAAACGATGTGGTTTTCTTCCCATCCAGGAGAGTTTGTTGCTCAGTTTAAGTTCACTGTCCTCCTAATGCCAAATGGTCCAATGAGAATCACCAGTCGAACATTTGAAACGGAACTTTACAAGTCTGAATTGGACATCAAAGACCCGGATTTAAAGGCAAGTTATGGAAACAAACCCATGTTTGAAATAAAACAGAAAACTGGAGAAACTCAGGTCAAACAGTCTACTGGAGACTTTATACAGCAAAGAGATATATAACCCATGTTTCGGGCTTGAGCCCTTATCGAGGTATGGACAAGACGTTGGCAGGTGCCTGAATAAAATGGTGAAAGGTCCCATAGGTAGGAGGTAATAGGTGGAGAAGGGAGGGAGGGCACAGCAGCAAACATGGGGTGGGGGGGATGGCTCAGTGAATGGAGAGGGAAGGGGATGGAGAACTGGAGGAAAGGAGACAGGGATGGGGAAGGGAGGGAAGCTAGCGGAAACCCGAGAATTTGATTTAATACCATCTGATTGGAGAGTGCCCGAGTGGAAAATTAGGAGTTGCTCCTCCCAATTTATGGGTGGTCTTGGTTTGGCGGTGCATGAGGCCATGGACAGACGTGTCAGTATGGGAGTTGGGTGCAGAATTGAGTCGAGGAAAACATGAAAAGTCTTCAGGCGCAGTGGTTGAAGTAAAAGCAATGCTGAAGAAACTCAGCAGGTCAAACAAAATACTTTATAGAGCACAGATAAAGTTATAAGCAGAATATAGGCAGGTGCCCAAAAATGGTAAGGTACTTAACAGTGTGGGGGAACAGAGGGACCTTGGGGTCCAGTTTCATAGCCAGTTGACAAGATGGTTAAGATGTGCTAGTCTTCATTAGTCAGGGATTGAGCTCCAGTGTCATGAGGTAATGTTGCAACTTTATATAAGAATCCTGTAAGTCAAGTCAATTCAAGTTTATTGTCATCTGACTGCACAAGGTAATCCCAATGAAACAGCGTTCTACAGTCCTTGGTGCAAAACACACAGACACACAACCATACATAGCACATAGACAAGTATTTCATCTCAACAATAAATAAATGTTGTTTCATGAATATGAAAGTCTCGGATGGTCAGTGTGAGCAGTTCCTTTGGTCGTTCAGCATTCTCAATGCCTGTGGGAAGAAGCTGTTCCTCAGCCTGGTGGTGCTGGCTGTGATAATCCTGTGTCTCTTCCTTGACAGGCGCAGCTGGGTGGAATGGGTCCTCAATGGTTTTGCGTGCTTTCTTCAGACAACGATCCCAGAAGATCACATCGATAGTGGGAGGGAGACTCTGCCACTCTTGTGGTCTTGTAGATTGACCTCTGATCCATTCTTTTGCAGCAGGTGTACCACACTGTGATGCAGCCAGCCAGGACGCTCTCGATAGAGCTCCTGGAGAAGATTTACATATTGGTGGCCGGTAGCCTTGCCTGCTTCAGTCTTCTCAGAAAGTCCCGTCACTAGGCCCTTTCAAATTGCCTTCTAAAATGGGGTTAAATGGGAAATTTATTAGGTTGAAGATCCAGGTACAGGGCTATTTGAAAGGGCTGAACTGGGCAAGCCTGGTCAAAGTCTGCCTGGGTCCCAGACCTTCCTCGGAGGTCTATTTGAAAGGGAAAATGGCTCACCCGGTTACTCTAGAACTTTAAACAAAAAGGGAACTGCATGACATGTCACCATGTCATCGCAGGGGTGGGATCTGCCTTAAATCGCCAGGTTGATTATTTAACAGGTAGGTTAGGCTGCCATTTGAAAGGTGCAGGAGGCACACATGACCCAGTCATCTCACCTGGGTCCCAGGAGGGCTACCCAGGTGCTGCAATTTGAAAGCTCCAACAGTTGCACTTTCCTGACAAATGAGGAGATGGAGATATATATCCACGCTAGGTCATTAGTTAAGTGAACTCCAAGGAAATCTCTAGTGAGACCACATTTAGAATACAGTAGCTAACCATTTCAATTCTTGCGCTAACATATCTGTCCATGGCCTCATGTATTGTCAAACCAAGACCATCCGTAAATTGGAGAAGCAACACCTAATTTTCTGACTGGGCACTTTCCAACCAGATGGCATTAACATTGATTTCTCTGGTTTTTGCCAGATCACTCCCCATTCTCCCTCTGTTCCCCATCCCTCTCTCCTTTCCTCAAGCTCCACCTCATTCCCTCTCCATTCACAGCCATTTTCGCCCTCTCCCTGTTTCTCCCTTATCCACCGATTACCTCCTGCCTGTGGGACTGTGCTCCTCTCCCAGCCCACCTCCATTTTATTCAGGTGCCTGCCTACATTTTGCTCATTATTAGGAACATAAAGCTGGGAAACAGCAGTTCAAACAGCATACTTTATATGGCAAAGATAAATGTACATAACCAATTTGTTTCTGGCTTGACCCTTTCATCAAGGTGTCATGGTATCTTTATCTTTGCTACATAAAGTGCACGGTTTGGCCAGCTGAGTTTCTCTAGCATTGTGTTTTTATTGCAATCAGCGACTACAGACTTTTATGTTTTATTTCTGTTAATATGCACAAGGTTAGTTTTTCAGTTCTTGAATCAATCTTTTAAAAAAAAAAATTACACATGCTCTTAACAGGCTCTTTCGCCCATCACCATCAGTACATTTTTGAATGGTGGGAGGAAACTCGAGCCATGGGGGGGGGAAACCCACGCAGATGAGGGGAGAATGTACAAACTTCTTACAGACAGCGTGGGATTTGGACCCCAGTTCCAATTGCTGTCACTGTAACAGTGTATCCGCTATGCTAACCATGCTGCTCTCTTATCTAATCAATAATTTCCCTGCTCCACTCTGATTTTCCCTCCTGATCACCTGCACAAGCGGGAATATGCAGTGAATGGTTAACTGATTAATAGGCGGCGTACCCAGGAAAATATGAGGTACCAAAAAAAAAGTGCAAATACAGAGCTTTCTCACACCAGTACTACTCAGGCCAGTACTAGGCTTAAAATTTCTTTCTCTCTTCTCTCTCCACCCCCCCCCCAACAAACCATTGACGTGATGTACCGGGATCATTGCCCGAAGAGGGCACACAAAATCATTGAGGACCCCTTCCACCCCGCTCGCAGCATCTTTCAGCTGCTCCTGTCGGGGAAGAGACACAGGAGGATCAGAGCCAGCACCACCAGGCTGAGGAACAGCTTCTTCTCACGGGCAGTGAGAATGGTGAACAACCAAAGGAACTGCTCACACTGACCATCCGAGGCTCTCATATTTATGATGGGGGTTGGAGGGGGGGGGGGGGGGGGGGGGGAGACAGGGAGACTCCAGTAATCCTCTCTGTCACTCTTATTGTCCAGTGGATTGACCTCTGATCCATTTCTCTGCAGCAACCGGACCACGCTGTGATGCAGTTGGCCAGGATGCTCTCAATAGGGATCCTGTAGAAGGATGACATAATGGTGGCTGGTTGCCTTGCCCACTTCAGTCTTCTCAGGAAATACAATCACTTTTGCACCTTCCTGACAAGTAAAGAGATGTTGAGTGTCCTCGATAGGTCACTAGTTAAGTGAACTTGACTCTCTCTATTTGTTGTTGATGTGTAGTTGAGGGTTGTCATTCCTGGTCCTCCTGGAAAATGATCATTTCCTTGTGGCTTGTCCATGTTGAGACTCAGGTTGTTGCTCTCGCACCATTTCACCAGATTTTCCACCTCTTCTCTGTAGAGTGACTCATCCTTGTTGCTAATGAGGCCAACTACTTTGAATCATTTGCAAACTCGATGTCACTGTTGGAGCTGGTTCTGGCAATGCAGTTGTGGGTCAGTAGCGTGAACAGGAGCGGGCTGAGAACATAGCCCTGAGGTGCACCTGTGCCCAGCATGTTGGTGCTTGACTATCTTCTACCAATCTGGACAGACTGGTCTTACCATTAAGAAGTCCAGAATCCAGTTGCAGAGAGGGGAAGTTAAGTCTAGGGAATGATCGTATTAAGCGCCAAGCTGAAGTCAATGAACAACAGCCTGGTGTATGAGGCGTTGTTCTCTTGGTGGGCTAGGATGGAGTGGAGTGAAGCGACAAAGCTATCACATCATCTGTGGAACGGCTTGTTGTATAGGTGAATTGAAATGTATCTAGCATTTCTGGGAGGTGTGTTTTGATGTGTTCCATCATCAGATGTTCAAAGCATTTAATAATGGTGGAGGTCAGTGCCCCAAGGCAGTAATCATTGAGGCCTGTTATTGTTGCACACCACAGGCACCAGTTTCCACTCCATCATGGACTCTACAAGAGGTGGTGTCTCAAGGAAGTGTGCTTATCCCATTGCTCTACTCTCTGCCCACCTGTGACTCTATGGCTAGGCACAATTCAAAAGATGGCAATGAGGAAGCGTACAGGAGGGAGTTAGATCAGCTGATTGAGTGGTGTCACATCAACAATCTTGCACTCAACATTAACAACACGAAAGAGATGATTGTGGAATTTAGGAGGAAATCAGGAGAGCACAAACCTCATTAAGGGGCCAGCACTGGCGAGAGCATATGAACATGTGCTAATGCCCAATACTTGTGCAATTGAATGAATATAAACTTGAGGTGACTACACAAGGCGAGTCTCCACCTTTTACTTTTTTTCTGCCGCTTAATTTCATTATTTTTTTTTAAATACCCGTTTTAGGTCCTACTACAAAGTTCTGTGAGCCGAAGGAACCAGAAGAGGAGGAAGAAAAAAAAGATGGTGAGCAGGGTGCATCATGACTGCTTCCATTTCTGTTCCTGCAAATGGGTTTTGTCCTTGATCAGAAGAAAAAGGAGCAGGAGTCGGCCATCCGGCCCGTCAAGCCTGCTCTGCCATTCAATGAGATGGCTGATCTGATGATGGCCTCATCTCCATCGACCTGCCTTTTTCCCCATATCCCTTAGTCCCCCTATGATGTAAAAATCTATCCAACCTTGTCTTAAATATATTTACTGTTTCAATGTGAAGTGAATTCCACAGATTCCCCACCCTCTGGAGAAAAGCAGTCCCTCATCTCCATCCTAAATCTACTCCCATGGATCTTGAGACTATGTCCCCTAGTTCTGGTCTCTCCCACCAATGGGAACAACTTACCTACCTCTATCTTATCCATGCCTTTCATACTTCTATGTTTCTACAAGATCCCCTCTCATTCTTCTAAATCCCAGTGAGTACAGTCTTCTCATTAGCCTTATCCCCTCATCCCTGGAATCAACTTAGTGAACCTCCTCTGCACCACCTCCAAAGTTTGTACATCCTTCCTCAAGTAAGAAGACCAGAACTGCACTCAGTTCTCCAGAATGCAGCACCACCTCCCTCTAGCAATTAAGGCCTTCCTGATAGCCTGCAAACCAATTTTTTGTGATTTGTACACAAGCACTCCTGTCCTCTGCACAGCAGCATGAAATCTACTTCCCTGAATCTTGAGGCTTTGTCCCCTAGTTATAGTCTTCCCCCACCAATGTAAACATCTTGGATCATAGAAGAACACCTAGTGCAGCACACAACAGGCCCTTCAGCCCTTGATGTTGTGCCGACCTATATATTTCTGCTAACAATAAAAAGAAACATTTACCCTGTAACCTTCTATTTTTCTTTCATCCATGTGCCTGCCAGAGTCTCTTAAATGCCCCTAATGTTTCCGCCTCCACCACCTCTCCTAACAAGGTATTCTCGGCACCTACAACTCTTTTTAAAAAAAAACAATTTCTCTGACGTTTCTCCCAAAATTTTACTCCCTTCCCTTTGTACACATGTCACCTGGTGTTTGCTGATTCTGCCCTGGGAATAAGGTGCTGGCTGTCCACACTATCCAGACCTCTATTAAGTCTCCTCTCATCCTTCTACGTTCAAAAAAGAAAAGTTGCAGCCTCTGCTAGCCTTGCTTTATAAGACTTATTTCCAAACCAGGCAACATCCTGGTGAATCTCCTCTACACCCTCTCCATAGCTTCTGAGTAATGAGGTGACCAGTACTGAACACTATACTCCAAATGTGGTCTCACCAGAGATTTGTAGAGTTCCAACATGACCTTTCAACTTTTGAACTCAATCCCCAGACTAATTAGACCCTGCATCCCATGGGCCTTCTTAACTGCAGATAGACTCCAACTTACAATATTTCAAAGTTACGATGATCAGAATAGGTTTTGAATGAAGGTAAGTCAGGGTCTACATGTATCGTGCTTTGACAGACCCAGTGCCATTTTAAAAAAAAAAGGTGATTTGGAACACGTTGCCATATCTGGGGAGGGAGAGAGCGACGGCAGTCTACGCATGCATTCCAAATCACAACATAGGTTGTGAAGTGATGCCACTGTCCCTAGTTACCCGGTGCCACCATGGCCTCCCGGCAGCAGCGGGGACATTGGCCTCTAGGAAACAGCAGGGACATTGGCCTCCTGTTAGAGACATAATGAAATGCTGCCAGTACAGGTAGACCCTGACTTACAATAATTTCACCTTGCAATGTGATAATTTTACCTTGCGTTGTGAGTCCCGGGTTCTACCTGTATCCTATCAACCTGCACAGCAACCTTGAGGGATGTATGGATTTGAACCCCAAGGTCCCTCTGTTCATCCATACTCTTTAAGTTACCGACCACATGTTGTGAGTAAGGAAACTGATTTGGTAGGTCTCAAAGGCAAGGACTCTGAACACAGGTTTTTGTAGTGAAGGACTTTATTTATAGAAGGCAAATGTGGGAAATGGTAACATATGCAGCACACGTGCATGCAATTTACAGCAGTTGTGGGATAAAGGTAGTGGCATTGAAACCACATATAGTTTATTAGCGATTGTGGGGAAAAAGTCGGTAAGCGATTAAACACACGCAGGCAACTAATAATGAACGTGGGAGCAAACTGCATACACACACAAACAACCAAGGGAAAAGTCAATACGATGCCTACCACCCCATGACTCTGCAGATACAGCTCTATGCTATTTAGGGACAATAATCAATGTTCCCAACCCTATTCAGTGCACAGCTCACTAACAGTTTCTCCAGCGCTGTTCCACGTTCCTCAGCCTGGAAAGGCAACCTGGAAGCAGGGTGGTCCCTCAAAGATGGCAAAAGAGGGGGACAGCCCAGATTGTTAGCAGGGTCCAATGGCTTGGAACCAGGAGGGTTTATTCAATTATAGCAGCCAATGGCCCAAGGCCAAGTACAGGCAGGCTGGAGAGTGCAGTCCAGGTGTAAGTTACATGGGTCCAACAGCAAAATGTGCACTAATTAGGTGGGGCGGAACTAAACCTTGATTGGCAGCTCATGTCCCCCCCGACTAGGTAGGGGGCAGTGCTGTCACATGACAGCCACAACCCTTCCCAGTACACCATAAACCCTTAACTTCTCTTTCTGGTTTGTCTTTCCAAAATGTATCACCTCACACTTCTCACTCCTCACAGTTTGAACTCCATCTGCTACTTTTCTACCCAAATCTGCATCTTATCTGGCCCTTTGTAACCTACATTCAGCACCATTCACAACTCCTCCAACATTCGTATCATCTGCAAACTTACTGATCCATCCTTCCGCCTCTTCATCCAGGTCATTTATAAAAATCACAGGGCAGGGGTTCCAAAACAGATCCTCGTGGAACTCCACTAGTCACCAACTACCGTCCACTATTACTCTGTTTTTTACAGGCAGGCCAATTCTGAATCCACACAGCCAAGTTTCCATGGATCCTATGCCTCATGACTTTCTGAACAGGTCTCCCATGGGGGACCTTGTCAAATGCCTGACTAAAACCCATATGCACCACATCTACCACCTGACCTGCATCAATTTCTTTTTACCTCATCAATTAGGCTCATGAGGCACGACTTTCCCCTCAAAGCCATGCTGGCTATCCCTAATTAGATTGTACTTCTGCAAATGCTCAGAATTCTTAGCCTTCAGAATCCTCTCCAATAGTTTGCACTATTGTGGAAGCATACAAGATTGAGATCCATCAGCTAGCTGAGTGGTGTCACACTCAATGTTAGCAAAACCAAGGAAATGATTGTGGACTTCAGGAGGAAATCAGGAGAACACGATCCAGTCCTCATTGAGGGGTCATCAGTGAAGAGGGTCAAGAACTTCAAATTCCTGGGTGTTAAGCATCTTCAAGGATCTGTTGAGTCTCCATGTTGATGCAATCACAAAGAAGGTTTGCCAGTGGCTTTTCTTCGTGAGGAGATTTGATACATCGCTGAAGATTCGAAAATATCTACAGGTGCACTGTGGAGAGTATTCGGTCGGGTTGCATCACTGCCTGATATGGAGGTGCCAACTCTCAGGACAAGAATAAACTCCAGAAGGTTGTTAACTCTCCCTGTGACATCACAGGCACCAGACTTCACTCCATCGAAAACATCTACATGAGGTGGTGTATTAAAAAAGCAGCCTCTATCCTCAAAGATCCCCACCAGCCAGGCCATGCCCTCTTCACTCTGTTACCATCAGGAAAAAGGTACAGGAACCTAAAGACAAGCACTCAGCGGCACAAAGACAGCTTCTTCCCTGCTGCCATCAGATTCCAGAATGATCAATGAACCAAAGACACTGCCTTTGACTTTTTGTGCACTATTGTTATTTATTTTGCAAGGTGATTTATAGAAACGTTTGCCATATGATACTGCAAAATGATAAATTCTGACTCTGATCTTGGTGTCTAACCCAGTTGTATGTCTTTCGTTGACAGGCCTCGCATAGTGGACTCTCTGCTGCCACAGGCAGCACCAATGAGGAGAATGGGAATGGAGACTGACCTGTTGAAACCAGAGCCCTGGGACTGACCTGACCTTTAACCCATTGTCTGCCTGATGGCTGGATGCAGCCCCAGTGCTGTTCACTGCGTGGCTCATGGAGCCGTTTTCACCAGCTCCTTGATTCTTGGTGGGGGGGGAGGGTGGGGGGGTGTCCTCAGGACTCACAATGGTGACTGCAGATGACTTAAAAAAAAATAAAAAAAAAAACAAAAATAAGATCCTTGTGCGATTTGTATGGTCATATAGTCTTAATGCAATATAGAGCACATGGCAATGAGCTTATTGCAGATGGAACAAGACTTTTGTATTTCAGCAGTGTGTTTCAGTTATCTTGGGCAAGGAAAAATTTGCTTCCTTAACACTTTTGGGTGTATTCTATGGATTTTGGGCTGTTGATCTCTGAAATCACCATAGAAGTTTCTTATCATGTATCTTTTTAGATACAACCTGTTCTTGTGATTGCTTGTCTTAAGTCTACCTCAAGAGTGCAACACATCATTGAAAATTCTGCCCTGCTGATCTTCGTGCAGCAGTGACGAACATGGTGAAAGGTTTCACCAGGACATGGCGACCATGGAAAAGTGTCATCAGGGCAACTGGAATCCGTCAATGACACAAGAGGCATCAGATGCTGAGTAGAAATGAAAATCAGCAAAACATTTTGGGGTCAGTTGAACTAGCGCAATGAGTCATCATTACACAATTAAATATGCTAAATTCAATAAAAGTTTGTTTCTCCAACTTGCTATGTGATGCAGCAAATCTGAAATTATCTGTGTTCAGCTTGAAGGTGTCTTATAAAAGCCAGATTTTTTTCAGAAGCGAACCTTTTGAAAAATGTTCAGTTTTATTACTGCTAATTGAGACAGTGTTGGAATGGGGTAGAATGGAGCAGGAAATCCTGATTAAAACTTTTAGATTATTAGAAGACTGTTTCCATGATTTTATACAGTTTTGAAGTGATTGCTAATCTCCCCAGTTGCATATTATGGTTATAAATAAAATTGCAGTCACTGTTAGTAGTCTTTACTCCAGCAGAGTAAGAAGTTCCCCCCAATGTTTCCCCTAAACCTTTCACCCCAAAGCCATGTCCTATCGTATTTATCTCTCCTTACCCAAGTGGAAAGACCCTATTCACATTTACTCTGTCTATACCCCTTATCATTTTGTAAACCTCTATCAAATCTCCCCTCATTTTTCTACGCTCCAAGGAATAAAGTCCCAACCTGTTTAATCTTCCCTGTAACTCGATTCCTGAAGACTGGCAACTCTTTCAATCTTACTGATGTCCTTCCTGTAGTTTAGCTACCAGATCTACACACAATACTCCAAATTTGGCCTTGCACAACCTCACCATAACATCACAAGTCCTGTACTCTATACGTTGATTTATGAGGCCAAGATGCCAAAAGCTTTCTTTACAACCCTGTCTGGCAGTGACGCCACCTTCAGAAAATTATGTATCTATTCCCAGATCCCTTTGCTCCTCAGTGTCTGACCATTTATGTTTATGTCCTACCTTGGTTTGTCCTTCCAAGATGCAACACCTCACACTGATCTTCATTAAATCCATCTACCTTATACTGGTCCATTTTTCCTCACTGTCCACAACGCCTCCAATCTTGGTGTCATCAGCAAACTTGCTGATCCAATTTCCCAGATTATCATTTAGATCATTGATAATGATCAATGGTCCCAGCACCGATCACTGGGTCACACCAATAGTCACAGGCCTCCAGTCTGAGAAGCAATCATCCACTACTGTTTTGTCTCAAACCGTGTAAGTTCCCAGCTTCTAATATTTCTGAATCTCAAAACATATCAGCTTCCAAGAGAAGTAAGCCTCGATATTCAGAATTGTATCTTATTCAAATAAATCAAATTTCATAATTGCAGCTGTAAATAGCTTTCATTTTTCATTGATAAAAGCAAATAAACATTTTCATAGCTTTGCACTTCATAACAATGAGTAAAATAAAGCATATTGTAAATGATAACGATACTCAAGTTCAAACATAAATTAAAATGATAAATGATTAAAAATGAATTATAATGATGAATAATAATGATAACTTCAAAGAAAATTTTCTTGAGTGCTCACGTTTCTTCCATGGTCATTCTAAGAATGAAAAAAGAGCTCCCAGTCTGCTCAGATATTACGACATATGACATCATAGTGATGTCATATGGTAACTACAAAAATTAATCCTTAAAGAGAAAGTCATAAAACAACCATAAATAATAAACACAAGGTTTTAACCTCTACAGACAGCAGCAATCGAAATTTGCCAAGTAAGTGTTATATTTAAAATAATATTAGTTACTAATGATGGTAATTACATTCTGTAAACTTAACCCCCAACTAGGTGCGACTATACTTATCTGTGTGTGTCCATTGCAGGTTAGGCACAATTCTCGTAGATCAGTCCAAAGTTCATTCTTACAAATCCAGTGTTGAAATGCAGGCTTTAAGTTGATGCAAAGAAATGATCATGAAGTAGGTGGGAATCTACCTTATCCTTATCAAGTTGCTTCCAGAGAAATATCCTTTCAGGCAATTGGTAGTCATAACTCCCCTTTTCCTTGCATAGGGGAAACGAAATGAGTGACTTTCACAATGTTTCCAGATGTGTGTCAAATGAAATGACAGTCCTGATCCTGGGGGTCATGTGATAGGTGTGGAGGAGAGAGATTCCAAAGCTCCTGAGGGAAAAGAAGAAAAGACTATAACTGAAGATAAGTAAAAGCATCACTGCTTAATAGTTAAAAATCCAAATGACTACAAGAGATGTTGACGAAGAAAAATCAGGCACGAGGGGCTGCTGGAGCCATGAAGACCTCAGAGGCCCGCAGCACCTTGCGTATCATAAAAACGATGGCAGACCCGACAAAAGGCCCGACCTTAAGAAGAAGTTGGGGTAGAGACCCAACCCATCCTGAGTACCAAGGGTTCACTGATGAGACAATGAAGGTGAGGGACCCTCCCATGAATGGGGGAACTGACCAAAAGAATGCTCCTGTAAAGAGAAACGCTCCCGGAAGGATGCTGATGAAGTGGGCGACTCCACTAGATGTCTGCAGAGTTAGTTCAGTTTGAGTGCAAAACTGAAAGCTTAACTAACAGACAGCGAACAGGAAGACAGCAGCAACCCCGAGTTTTTGGAATGTGAGGGTGTTACTGTATAAGAAGTAAGAAAGGAAAAGTAAGAAGACCTCTGGACTTACAAAGCAATATTAAAGCTATGATCATGGTAGACAGCTGAATAAAAGATTCAACTCTACAACAGCTAAAATGGAGAAGGTTTTTGAAAAACTGGCTGGTAGGGTGAGTGAAATTGAAGAAAGAGTGGAAGACGTTTCTGACTGAATGGATAGAATAGATGGACAAGATAAAACCAAGACATGGGATAAATTAGATACATTAGAGAACTTTAGTCAAAGAAATAACATTAAAATTGTAGGTTTAGAAGAAGGGATGGAAGGGAATGACTGGTTGTGCTTTTGTTTCAAGAATGGATACCGGGGGTCTTAGGTCAAGCCAAAATAGGTCAAACTAGAAGTAGAAAGGGCTCATAGGTCTTTAATACCCTGCCCTGGGTAAGACCAGAAGCCTCATACTATTTGGTGAAATTATTGAGATATCAAGATAGAGAAAAAAAAATGAACTGCAGCAGCGATAAGGGCTAAAACTTGCGGTGGCCCACTGGAGATGGGGGGGGGGGAGGGGGGAAATGTCCTCTTCTATTTGGATATGTGCTGCTTTACTTAAGCGGAGGAAAGAATTTGATCTTAAAAGATCGCTGAGACAAAAATGTTACACTTTTGTGTTGAGGTATCCGGCAACTTTAAAAATAATGCTCCCAGAAGGGAGAAGAAAAAATTTCTTGGATGTTAAGCAAGCAACTGATTATGTAAATAGTCTTCTAGAAGTTAATCAGCAATGAAAATTGATACTATTTTATTTATTTAAAGTATTAGAAAGATTTGAATTGAGACACAATTTTATAAATTGGATAAGGGCTTTATATCATGAGCCTAGGGCTAAAGATGTAACCAATTACCATATTTCTTCAGCATTTCCATTAACTAGATCTAGTAGGGAGGATCTCCAGCTCTTCATTTTGACTATTAAAACCACTGGATTAAGCTATACATCAAGATCCAGATATTAAAGGTTTCAGGGTTAATCAAGTAGAACACAAGATCAACTTGTTTGCTGATGATGTCTTAATATAACTGACCGAACCAGAAAATTCAATAAGGGAACTGTACTGTATATTAGAAGATAATGGGAAGATTTCAGGCTGTAAGATAAATTGGGAAAAAAGTGAGATAATGCCACTTTTGGGAGGGGATTATAATTGATTTAAAAGAAATAGTCAATTTAAGTGGCCGCTAAATGGGATAAAATATCAAGGAGTTAGGATAGATAACAATTTGGAAAATTTATATAAATTAAATCATCCCCCTTGCTGAAGGAAATAGAAGAAGACAAATGGATGGAAAAACCTGTGAATGGCTGGTAGGAACGGTTAACTGTATTAAAATGAATGTGTTACCAAGACTCCAGTGATCTTTTAAAATCATTACCTATACCTTTACCACAAAGATTTTTCAAGATTTAAATAAATACATTTGGAAATTCCTTTGGAATGATAAAGTGGCAAGAGTTTGGAAAAATTAACATGGGAGGACTTTGACTCCCAGATCTTTAAAAATATTACTGGGCAGCATAGTCTAGGTTTATCTCCTCTCTTTTTAAGTGGGGGGGGGGGTGGTGTGGAGACAGGCCTTACTGGGCACAAATTGATCAGCATAAGGTAGGTGAAAAGATAGCAGAGGACTTTATTTATAAATGGAATATAAAATTAATATCTGGATCTAAAGATGCCCCACTATTAAAACATATAATTAATGTTTGGCATAAAACAAACAAGAAAATTGGTATTAAGGTGGGGTTGTCACCTACAAATCCCCTATTTAATAACAAATTAATACCACTGACATTAGATAATAGAATCATGGATACCTGGTCCTGTAGAGGGACTAGGTGTATCAAGGACTGTTTTGATCAAGGAAAATTCATGACATTTGTGACATCTGAGGCGCCTGCAAGCTCACACCAAGACACAAGAGCAACTTGTCCGTGAACTACTCTTTGCAGACGATGCCGCTTTAGTTGCCCATTCAGAGCCAGTTCTTCAGCGCTGGGCGTCCTGTTTTGAGGAAACTGCCAAAATGTTTGGCCTGGAAGTCAGCCTGAAGAAAACGGAGGTCCTCCATCAGCCAGCTCCCCACCATGACTACCAGCCCCCCCACATCTCCATTGGGCACACAAAACTCAAAACGGTCAACCAGTTTACCTATCTCAGCTGCACCATTTCATCGGATGCAAGGATCGACAACGAGATAGACAATAGACTTGCCAAGGCAAATAGCGCCTTCGGAAGACTACACAAAAGATTCTGGAAAAACAACCAACTGAAAAACCTCACAAAGATTAGCGTATACAGAGCTGTTGCATACCCACACTCCTGTTCGGCTCTGAATCATGGGTCCTCTACCGGCATCACCTACGGCTCCTAGAATGCTTCCACCAGTGTGGTCTCCACTCCATCCTCAACATTCATTGGAACGACTTCATCACCAACATCGAAGTACTCGAGATGGCAGAGTCCGCAAGCATCGAATCCACGCTGCTGAAGATCCAACTGTGCTGGGGAGGTCACGTCTCCAGAATGGAGGACCATCGCCTTCCCAAGATCGTGTTGTATGGTGAGCTCTCCACTGGCCACCGAGACAGAGGTGCACCAAAGAAGAGGTACAAGGACTGCCTAAAGAAATCTCTTGGTGCCTGCCACATTGACCACCGCCAGTGGGCTGATATCACCTCAAACCGTGCATCTTGGCGCCTCTCAGTTCGGCGGGCAGCAACCTCCTTTGAAGAAGACCGCAGAGCCCACCTCACTGACAAAAGACAAAGGAGGAAAAACCCAACACCCAACCCCAATCAACCAATTTTCCCTTGCAACCGCTGCAACCGTGTCTGCCTGTCCCGCATCGGACTTGACAGCCACAAACGAGCCTGCAGCTGATGTGGACATTACCCCCTCCATTAATCTTTGTCCACAAAGCCAAGCCAAAGAAAAGATATTGATACGTTTTGGGGAGATAAATTGGGAAAAGTTTGTTAGAGTTTAAAACAGATCTGATTTGAAATACTGGAGCTCTGCTAATGCTAGACATATCAGCTTCATAGCTTTTGCAAGAGCTTTGGATAGTGCTCAAGAGACTTCACTAATGGATTGCTGTTTACAAAAGACAACAGATGAAAGATCTTGTTTGAGCCGCAGGTTGTCTGGAGATGATCTAAGAGGATTATGTGGTTTTGCAAGCAGAGAGAGTCAAACAGGCTTTCTCTCACAAAGACACACACACACACACACACACACACACACACACACACACACACACACACACACACACACACACACACACACACACACACACACACACACACACACACACTGATCACTTCTATGGTGTTACAGCCAGTAACATAAGCTGGGACTGGAACAGGACAAGCTTGTGAAAAGCCCTTGTGATTCATGAAAGAGGAGAGGACTGGCTGTCTAATATTTCACTTGGAATAAGCAAAACAGGAAAAAGAAGGAGGTTATCATCTGGAGAACCCTGAAGAGGCAAGTTTTGTCAGCAAGACACTGAATTGGCTGATGGAAGTACATCATTTGTGGATGTCCTGGAACCACAAATCTCTCTCTTAAAATCGACACGAACCTTCCTCAGTGGTAACCATTTACCTTTCAAGCACCAAAGCCTGGTGAACTTTACAAATGTTAAATTCTGTGGACAGTATAAAAATTGCTTGCAACCAGTGAACATGGAGGAATGAGAAGTGAGATTGGACTGTGAACCAAAGAACTTTTCTGAACTTAAACACGCATTACATACACGTGCGCTTAGAATTTGAAGGGGGTTAAGTTAAGTTAGCTAAGTCAATAGTGATAAGTTAAAGTGTGATTCTGTTATAATGTTTAAAGATAATTAAAAGCAACTTTTGTTTAAGTAAACATTTGTCTTGGTGAACATCTTTTGCTGCTGGGTTTTGGGGTCCTCTGGGATTGTAACATTTTATTGGGGCTCGTCCTTTCGGATTAAAAATTGGAACTTTTGTGGTTTATTAGTTAATTGTTTATTTTAAGCTAATTTAATGCTTGTGTGTGGAAAAACAACAGCAATGGATGTTGATACATTTTTGTCACAACCATCCCCTGCAGAGCTGCAGAGCAAGAGATAAGAGGTACCGAAGGTTATTTCTAAGGCATTAAAACTGACTGAAGTCAAGCATTGGATGAGGGGGCGTGGCAAGATGGTGTAGAGTCTAGACGTGTAATCTCGACATCTCTGGCCAGACTTTTAAGTACCCGTTTTTTAACCCTTTGTTTTCAAGTTTAAACTTTTTAAATTTTAGTTTAAAGTATTGAGGAACTATTATAGCCATTAATGGTAAAAAGATTAAACCTCAAGTGCAGAAGAAGTTACATTTTCGAAGTGCTGAAGATTTGGGGCCTAAACGACTTGATACAGCTTCAGTTTTAATTTCTTCAGTGTCTAAACCACAAAGACTGCCTGTGGGAGCTGAAAAAAAAATGTCTACTACTCACCAAGTGACGGATGGCGCTGGAATTACCCGTTCTCTGGAAGGAGGTGCGTATTCCCAAGAAGTGGATCCCGATTCTGGAAGCCTTTCGATTTTAACGGAGGGAGCACTCAGGAAGACGACTCCATTGTTGGAAATGCATCAGGAAGCATTTCAACCTGAAGATTTCGCTTTCCTCCGTGATTTTGCGAAAAAACAACGAGCTGTGGGGGGAGACCAGCGGCGACCCCCTGAGGAAGTCGGGGTGCCGTCGCTGGGAGTCCAGACCCGCAGTAAAACTTTTAAAATGCCTTTTGTTGAGTTGCAGCAGGAGCTGCAGTTACCTAGTTCTGCCACTACATCAGAGAATGCAGGGCTGAGCTTTTCTGATTTACAGTGTAAGCAACTAAATGCAGTTATTCAGCCTTTAATGAATGAGATGGTTCAAATGATAAGTTCAGAATTGAATACAGTTAAAGCACGTGTGGATGCATCTTATGAAGAATTGAAAAAAATTTCAGACTGCTTTTTTGGACTGTAAAAAACAAGTGGTTTCTAACACAGAGAAAGTGTTGAAGGTTGAAAAATCAGTCATAGAATTGGGAGAACGTGAGAAGGAGTTAGAGAGGGAAATAGACTACTTGGAGAATCAAAGTAGAAGGAATAATGTGAAAATTGTTGGTTTGCCAGAAGGTATAGACTGGTCAGCCACAAACGAGCCTGCAGCTGACGTGGACTTTTTACCCCCTCCATAAATCTTCGTCCGCGAAGCCAAGCCAAAGAAAAAAAAAAAATAGAAGGACAAGATCCTCTTCGTTTTTTTAAAGACTGGATCCCACAAGTATTAGGGCAAGAATTTTTTTTCTGGAGGCTTGGTACTGGAAAGAGCTCATAGAGCTTTGAGAAGAACATCTTTACCTGGTCAACCACTGAGGCCAGTAATAATTCGATGTTTGAATTATTTGGACAGAGAAGCAATACTTTGACTAGCAGTGCAAAATGCGAGACAACGACAAACTCCGCGATTGATTCAGAATAGCAGAGTTTTTTTTAAATCCTGACTTGAGTCAAGTGGTCATTCAATGTCGACGTCGATTTAATCCAGTTAAAGAAGTTTTGTGGCGTAAAGGTTATATGTCTACTTTTCGCTACCCGGCAGTGTTGTTGAAGGTGTTTTATGGAGACCATCAATTTCGGTTTTTTGAGAATGATCGTGAAGCAATGATTTTTGCTGATTCATTGCCAGATATAAGAGGACAAAGACGTAGTTCACCATTGTCTCCTAAAGAAAAATCTGCTTGTTCTGGAAACGGAAGGAATGGCAGAAATGGGAAAAATGGGAATGGAAAGAGTCCAACTTTTTCTGAAATGGGATCTCCAAGATTGGAATCTCTTGGATGAATAGAAGAATTTTCTTATTCTACTTTTTTTTGTTATTATGATATTTTGATGTTATTCATTGTTTGGCTGGGGAGGGAGAGATTTGCTCTAAGTTCTTTACTAGTCATCAGCCACTGGTGGGTGACCCACACCCAATTCTTGTTTAGGGATTACTATCTTTTGGTAGTTTTTTGGGGAGGGATTTTTTTTATTATTTTTTTAATTTTCATTTTAGTTAGCTTTTAATTTGTGATTTATTTTCTCCTACTGGAAGGACCTATATACGTTGATTTGAGTTTTTATATAAAGATATTATTGGTATTTAGTAACAATATTAGATATGTCAAAGTTGAGGTTTGCTACTTTTAATGTTCGAGGTTTAAACTGTCTGATTAAGCATAAGTGAGTCTTGGCGTATATTAAGAAAATGAAAATTGATGTTGCTTTTTTACAAGAAACACATTTGAATCTGAAGGAAAGTATGAAATTAAAGAGGGACTGGGTTGGGCATGTATATTCTTCTTCATTTAATTCTAGGGCTAAAGGCGTAGCAATTTTGATACATAAAAATTTATCTTTTGAATTACAATCAATGGAGGAAAAGGCAGGATGTATTCTTAAATTGAATTGTAAGATTTTTAGCGAATTTTGGACTTTACTTAATATTTATGCCCCAAATGTAGATGATGAAGTATTTATTTCAGATGCATTTTTATATTTGGGTCAGGCTAATGATAATATTTTAGTTGGTGGTGATTTTAATTGTGTTTTGGTACCTTTATTAGATAAATCTCCGAAGAAAGTTAAGAAATCTAAGATGGCAGTTCAGGTTCAAGCATTGATGAAAGATCTTAATTTAGTAGATATTTGGAGATGTCTTAATCCAACAGAGAAAGATTTCTCCTTTTATTCATTTAGACGTGAATCGCTTTCAAGGATTGACTTTTTTTTAGTATCGGCACATTTACAAGGGAAGATACAACAAGCGGAATATAAAAGTAGGGTGATTTCAGATCATTCTTTGTTATATTTTACATATGCAACTTCTGAGAAAATTCAAGTGGCCTATTGTTGGAAGTTTAATACTATGTTGTTAAAAAATATGGAATTTATTGATTTTTTTGAAAAAACATTAATTTTTTTTAAAGAAAATTCTAATTTTGTTCAAAGTAAGTTTGTATTATGGGATGCTATGAAAGCTTATTTGAGAGGACAAATAATTAGCTATACTTCTAAAATAAAAAAAGAATCGATTAAATCAGAGTCTTGAATTAGAGAAACAGATTGATGAGTTAGAAAAGGAATTCCAGAAAGATGCTACAGAAGATCAGAAAATAGAATTATCTAGGTTGAAATTGGAATATAATACTTCGCAATCTTATCAATTTGAATGTGTGATTAATAGGACTAAACAACAGTGAATGGGGAGAGAAAGCACATAAGGCACACATGTCAAACTCTGGCCCGCGGGCCAAATTTGGCCCGCGATATAATTATATTTGGCCCGCAAGATCATTTCAAAAATGTATTAGAGGTGGCCCGCTGGCCGCGGCGGCAGTATAGCGCATGCACAGCTAATACTATAAATCCCAGAATGCATTGGCATCAGCCCGCTAATCGCCCCCACCTCCTCTGTTTACGTTGCAGGGTCTCACCGTGGACTCTGGTTTTGGGGCCTGGCCGGTGTCAGGGGAAGTCAAGGCCGCTTCCCAGCGCCCGGAACCGGAGGCCTCGGGCCTGACCTCGCCAGGACCGTTGCCAACTCCCCCTCCCTGCCGCAGGCCGACCCGCGACTCACGGTGACGGGGCCGCTGATCCGCCGAGATGCCGCCCTGCAGCGAGAGCCGATGCCCCCGCACTGTCGTTGTCCAACCTGATCGCCCGCAAACCCCGCCCTCCCACACACAGGCCTGAGTAAGGATTATGAACTTTAATCTCAGGATAAAACGATCTTCCAATAGTTTCATGTCACAGTGATAAATATATTCCTGGTTAAAAATGGTCCTGCACCTGGATACAAGCTCATTAGGCATAAAACTTGAAAAGTGTGTAAATCAAAGGATATCTGTACCAATGGAAAAAGGGCATGGCAAATAACCCTGCTAGAGTTCATGCCCACAATCAGTCACCCATTTGATTGTTTCAGGAATCATGTTATTCTCCCACATTCTCAATAGCCCTCAGATTTTACTATTCGACAGAACACTAGCAACATTTGACAAATCCTCTATAGAGAAATATTATTTATTGAATATTTTATTTCTCATTTGTTAATGCTTCTGGAAAGAGTTTATCCAAAACTATTATTAAACATTTATTTTAATAAGAAAAAGTTTAACATTACATATGTTGAAAGAAGAGAAAACATGCAGATGTTGTTGAAAATTTTCAATAAATATTTAGTTCGGCCCTCGACTTAGTCCAAGTTTTTGATTTTGGCCCTCCGTGAATTTGAGTTTGACACCCCTGACATAAGGTATTGGCATGGGAATTAAAGAAAGAACAGGTTTCGAGGACTATTAATGCTGTTAGACGGAATTCTCTTATTACTTATAAACCTCGTGAGATTAATGATGAATTTTGTTCATTTTATAAAAAGTTATATACATCTGAAGAAAAACAAGAAACTGGATCGATTGATCTTTTTTTAGTCACAGTTGAATTTACCGATATTAGAGGATGGAGATATACAGGAGTTAGAAGAACCATTTACTGATTCGGAAATTAAAATGGCTATGATGGAAATGCTGAACGGTAAATCGCCTGGTGATGATGGATTTTCAGTTGAATTTTATAAAATTTTTTATGATGATTTCTCTACAATGTTTGGGGATGTATAACGTCAAGTTGGAGAACATTATGAATTACCCGAGTCTTGTTCTAGTGCTTTAATTACAGTAATCCCAAAAAAAGATAGAGATACTTTGAAAGTATCTTCATATAGACTAATTTTGTTCTTAAATGTAGATGATAAAATTATAGCTAAAATATTAGCGAATAGATTGGCTAAATTTTTACCAAAGTTTATTCATATGGATCAAACAGGTTTTATAAAGAATAGATATGCTTCAGATAAAATTCTGCGTGTGATTAGTTTGATTAATAGATTTCGACAATCTTCAGATCACCCGATGGTGATATCTTTAGATGCAGAAAAAGCATTTGATAGAGTTGAGTGGAATTTTTTGTTTAAAGTTTTGGAGAAATTTAAGTTTGGTCCTTTCTTTATTGATTCGATTAAGGCTTTATATAGTAAACCGGTAGCTAGAGTATTGATGAATGGCTTGATTTCGGAACCTTTTAAATTGACTCGATCAACTCGTCAAGGTTGTCCTTTATCACCAGCTTTGTTTGTGTTAGTGATTGAACCTTTAGCACAGCTGATATGACAAAATACACAGATACAAGGTATGAAAGTTTTAGATGAGGAGTATAAAATTAATTTATTTGCTGATGATGTATTGGTGTATTTAATAAACCCTGCTCAGTCACCTTTGCACTTGAAGGAGTGTTTAATACAATATGGATGTCTATTAAGTTAATTGGGGAAAAAAAGTGAAATATTACCGGTAAGTGAAGGAGATTATTCAGTTTATAAGAATATTATTAATTTGAAATGGACTGATCGAATTAAATATTTGGGTATAATTTTGAATGTTAATTATCAATCCTTATATAAATAAAATTATGTTCTGTTAATAAAAAAATAAATAAAAACTGATTTGATTAAATGGAAAGATTTACCTATTAATTTATTGGGTAGGATAAATACAAATTAAGATGAATATTTTTCCACATATGCAATATTTGTTTCAATCTATTCCATATTTACTTGATAATATTTTTTTTTGAGATTTGAATAAAATGGTTAGGGAGTTTTTATGGAGAGGTAAATTTTTGAGAGTAACTTTGAATAAATTAACTTGGAAATATGAGTTAGGGGGATTACATTTACCATATTTTCAAAATTATTATGAAGCAGCCCAACTTAAATTTATTAGTTCATTGATGGATTTGGGCCAAAATTGAGATGGCAAATATTTCTGAATTTGAAATACATCAATTTTTGTTTAGATGGAATATAAATTTGTTACAGCAATGTAATGTGCCTATACTAAAACATTTAATGAAGTTTTGGATTAAGAAAAATAAAATGATCGGCTCTAGGGGTGAATTATCGGCTTTGACTCTGTTGTATAATAATCAACTTATTTCTTTTTCAATACATAATCGAAGTTTGTTGCATTGGAGATTTAAAGGTGTGAAAAATTTGGGAGATTGTTTTAAATAGGGTAAATTTTTATCTTTTAATCAGATGAGGGACAGTTTTGGTATTGATAAGGATTCTTTGTTTCTCGATTATCAAATTCGATCTTTGGTAAAATGTACATTTGGTTGAGATATGATTTTACCTGAAATGACTAAATTTGAGATTTTTCTTATGAAGGTACCAGAGAAGGGTTATATTTCATCTATGTATCAAATATTACAGGATGGTATGGATAAAAAGGGTTGGGATAGGTCTAAAAGTAAATGGGAAGCGGATACTGGTTTTATTTTTTCTGAGGATGATTGGTTAGATATTTGTTATGATAGTGTAACTAGATTGATAAATGCACGTTATGCAATGATTAACTATAATTTTTACATCAATTATACTTAACACCTGAAAAATTTAAAAAGTATGGTTTTAATGAATCAGATTTGTGTTTTGGATGTGGTAATTCTGTTGGAACTTTTTTCATGCGGTTTGGTCATGTATACATATACAATCTTTTTGGAAGAAAATTCAATTGTTTTTAGAATACCTGTATAAGATTAAAATACTTTTAGATCTGACAGTGTTTTTATTGGGTAGTTTGCAACCTTTGAAAGGTTTGGGATTAGATAAGTTTCAACTTGATTTTGTATATTTAGCTTTATCTGTATTGAAAAAATGTATTGCTAGTACGTGGAAAGATACAAATATGATTGATATTAATAGATGGCATAATGAGATGAAATATTGTTTAATAATGGAAAAAAATTACATATGTTTCATGTGATAATTATAGTTTTTTTATTAATAAGTGGTTGTTATATTCAGAATATTTACATTTCAATTTATATTGATTAGATCTTAATATGTATGCTTAATTTTTTTTAAATATTTTTTCTTTATGGCTCTCCTTAGGAGAGTTGGCTGAAGGGTGGGGGGTTCTTTTTTTTTTCTCTTTTTATAAAAAATAACGTTCATGTTTTGGGTTAATTGTTGTATATGTTACTGTTGTTTTTTGAACAAATAAATAAAGTTTTTAAAAAAAGCATTGGATGAGGAAAATACAAATACAGAGGATTATAGTGAAATATATAGGTGAGGGAAAATTGGTTGAGAAAGACTTAGAAATTTTTCCAGAGGATAGATCTGTTGAGTTGCAATAGGAATTGGAGAAATTGAGGGTGGAAGAAGAAAGAGAAAAACGGAAGGTGGAAGAAAAAAGAGAAACTAAGGCTGTTGGAGGCTGAGAAACAGAGACAATATGAGGCAGAGGAAGCTGAAAAATGGACAAAATATTAGTTAGAGGAAGCTGAAAAATAGAGGAAATGTGAGTTAGAGGTAGCTGGAAAATGGAGGGAGGATGATGAAAGACTTTGAAAATATTGAAAGGGTCAGACAGTTTCAATTAGAGAAGATAAAAATTAAGATGGAGTGAAGTAAGAGAATTGATGCTGTAACTCTTGGGGAGAAATCTAATTCCTCCTTTTGATGAGGGAGATATAGATACATATTTTCAGCTTTTTGAAAAGGTTGCTGAGAGCTCAAGATGGCCAAAAGAAAAATGGCCTCTTATGCTCCAAAATATATTGAAAAGAAAAGCACAAATTGCATCCTCTAGCTTGACTATAGAGCAAGTGGCAAATTATGATACGGTTAAACATGCAGTATCGAAAGCTTATGAGTTGGTTCCAGAAACATATAGACAAAAATTTAGGAGTTTGGTAAAAACATGGAATCAATCTTAGAGGGATTGCTCTGAAAAACTCTGAATGTTTTGAGCATTGGTGCGCCTCAAAAGGAATAAATAATGATTTTAACAGATTGAGAGAATTGAAATTAATCGATGAAATTAAAACGTGTGTTCCAAATGAGATTAAATTACACCTGGATGAGAGAGACATGGAGATGTGGCAGCAAATGGCTAGGTTAGTGGATGAATTTTCCCTGATTCACAAAAATAAATTTCAGAATATTAAGCATTTTCAGAAAGTTAATATAGAACAGAGTCTCTTCTCTCTTTGGCTTGGCTTCGCGGACGAAGATTTATGGAGGGGGTAAAATGTCCACGTCAGCTGCAGGCTCGTTGGTGGCTGACAAGTCCGATGCGGGACAGGCAGACTCGGTTGCAGCGGTTGCAGGGGAAAATTGGTTGGTTGGGGTTGGGTGTTGGGTTTTTCCTCCAAGCCTGTTAATGTGGAGTAGACTAGTAGGCTTGAAATTAAGTCTGCGGAGAGTATTAAGAGAAAAGATGAAGGTAAGGTGGGAAAAGACAGAACCTCTGGATTTGTATGTCATTTTTGTAAAAAACCTGGTCATATGATTGTGAATTGTCTGGTGTTGAAAAAGAGATGAGAAAAGGAGGTTTCAGGAGAGCAGATGTTCCAAACCTGGTAAGGGTGTCATGGATGTTTTAAAAACTTTTGTGTCAGAGGGTTTGGTTTTAGTAAAGGAGGGAGAATCACACGTTCCTGTTAAAATTCTTAGAGATACTGGAACTGTTCAGTCACTGTTGTTGGAAAATGTATTAATCTGGATTAATGGACTGACACAGGGGAGACAACTTTGATTAAAGATGTTGGAGGTGAGGTAGAGTCAATATCGCTTCACAATATTGTGCTAAATTTAGAATTAGTTAAAGGACCTGTTGTAGTAGGAGTAATTTCAAAGTTACCCATGCAAGAAGTCTCATTTTTATTAGGGAATGATTTGGTAGAGGATAAAGTTGGGTCAATTTTGAGATTAACAAATTGACCTAGTAAGGATGAGGTTGAAGAGGATTGTGAGATATATCCTGCATGTGCTATAACAAGGTCTGTGACTAAGAAAATGATGAGAGCAGAGGAAGGTCCAGTTGATAGAAACTTGCCCAGTGCTTCTCAAATAGTTTTGAAAGAGCAGGTTAATTGTGAGAGTGAGGATTTCTCTTTGTCAAGGAAAGAGTTAATTCAGCAACAGTGGACAGATACAGATCTTATTGACTTGAGGGACAAAGCAGTAAATGAACAGGAGATTAAAATGGCTTGTGGATATTACTTGAAGGGTGAATTGTTGATGAGAAAATGAAGACCTCTTGATATTCCTGATAATGAAGAGTGGGGGTAAAATGAAGTGTTTATTTGACAGGAAATCTCAAGTGATGAATTTTAGGACAGAAAGTAAAGTTTTGATTTTGTTTCCAACACATGAAAATCTTTTGAGAGCTACATTTTCGAGACCGTACATAGTTAAATCAAAACTGAATGATGTTAACTATGTTGGTTAATACACCAGATCGAAGGAATAAAACTCAGGTTTGTCAGGTATGTTGAAACCTTATTATGAGGGTAAGGGTAGTGGAGAACAATCTGTATCAGAAGTGTTAGTTGTTGACAGGGTTGAGGAAGTTATGGATCATAAGATTATGGAAACAGAATCTTGTGAGGGTAACCTTAGAGAAACCATGGTTCCTATGCACCTGTCTAACTCAGCAATTTTGGACAATTCTGGCCATCTTAAATCACAAGAACAAATGCAGTTGAAATAATTAATTTTGAAAGAGACAAATTTGTTCCCTAATGTGTCAGTGATTTATCATGATGTAGACGTGGGAGAAGCAAGTCCCATAAAACAACACCCATATAGAATAAACATTCAGAAGAGTAAAATCATGGATCAGGAGGAGGAATATATGTTGAGAAATTATATTATTAGACCTTCGAGATTGGAGTTCTCCCTGTGTTCTGGTACCTAAACCAGATGGAACTGCTCGGTTCTGTATTAAGGTTAATTCAGTAACTAAAACAGATGCTTATCTTATTCCGAGAATAGATGACTGTATTGATAAAATTGGGAAAGCTAAATTTCTTACTAAGTTGGATTTGTTGAAGGGTTACTGGTGTGTGCCTCTAACTGAGAGAGGAAAGAATATTTTGGCTTTTGTAACTCCATCCAATTTATATAAATATAATGTGTTATCTTTTGGTATGTAAACATGCCCCTGCAACATTCCAAATGATGATTAATTTGTTAATCCAAGGGTTAACACATACAGATGCTTATATTGATGACTTGGTCACAAAAAGTGACACATGGGAAGAACATCTAAGGGAATTGGACAAATTGTTTGCAGGATTATCCAATGAAAACTTAACTGTTAAGTAAGCAAAAAGCCAATTTGCAAATGCCACTATAACATACTTGGGTCATGTAGTTGGTCATGGCAAAGTTGGTCAAGCTAAGGTGAATGCAATTTCTGAGTTTCCTATTCCCAATGGCAAGAAAGCAGTGAGAAGGTTTTTAGGAATGGCAGGATATTATTGGAAATTTTACAGAAATTTTGCTGAGGTTGCTCTTCCTTTAAGAAGAAACAGGAGAAATTTGAGTTAAAATTCCTTTAAAAGGGGAAGGTGTGACAGAGTATAGGATATGTTTTTGGGAGATAAATTGAGAAACACTTTAAAACAGATCTTATTTGAAATACTGGAGCTCTGCTAAGGCTAGACATATTGGGGCCTAACAGCTTTTGTCAAGAGCTTTGAAGAGTGTTCAAGAGACTTCACTAATGTTTACCAAAGGCAATAGATGAAAGAGAATGCTGGAGCTGCTGCTGTCTGGAAGGAGAGCTTGCTTTTGTAAGAGGGTCATGTTGTTTTGCAGAGAGAGTCAAACAGGCTTTCTGTGTGTGTGTGTGTGTGTGTGTGTGTGTGTGTGTGTGTGTGTGTGTGTGTGTGTGTGTGTGTGTGTGTGTGTGTGTGTGTGTGTGTGTGAGAGAGAGAGAAAGAGAGAGAGAGAGAGAGAGAGAGAGAGAGAGAGAGAGATCACTTGTACAGTGTTACAGCCAGCAAGAGCAGCTGGGATTGGAACAGGACAAGCTGGCAAGCCTGACTGGAAGACGGCCTGGTCAAAGCCCTTGTGGTTCAGGCAAGAGGAGAGGATTGGCTATCTAATGTTTCATTTTGAATAAGTGAAACAAAAAGGAACTCTGTGGTGCCCTGAAAGAAAGAGGTTAACATCTGAAGAATCCTGATGGGGCACATTTCCTCAGCAAGACACTGAAGTGACTGATGTAATTACATCAGTTGTGGATGTCCTGGAAAAACAAATCTCAACCGACAAGAACCTTCCTGAGTAGTAACCATTTACCTTTCGAGCACCAAAGCCTGGGCAGTCTGGGCAGTCTGGCTGAGAGAGGGCCATCGAGCCCGCGATGTTGTCGGGTGGGCTGAAGATACGCAGTGTTGCATCAGAGGACGCACCTGCGCAGTTGCTGGTCCTACTGGGCATGCGCAGTGCTTTGAGGGTTCGGAATTTATTAGAACGGGTGTGGGCTGTGGGGGGGCCCGAGTGGCGGCGCCCCGACGAGGTCGGAGTGCTGACATCGGGTGTTCAGACCCACAGCCGCACCAGAAGAGGACCAGCGGTGCCTGAAGAAGAAGAAGACTTACCTTCACTGGGCAGCACACAAGAACAAATGGAGGTGGAGACCAGGGAAGGTAGGCCTCAAAGAGAGGTGATGGAACCCGGAATAGAATATATGTGTGCTGTTTTGGAAGGGATTGCCTATGTTTAAACAGATGTCTCGAGGATTCCTGGAAGTAAAAACTAAAATGAGCAATATGTGTGAAGACATGACAAATATGAAGCAAGATATGTCTGTAGTTAAAAGTGATGTTAATAGATGTATAAAATCAGTTGATACAGTACAAGATAATTTTTTAAAAATTGAAGCAGCTTTTTTTGAATGTAAAAATGAAGTTGAATGTAATGGGGAAAAAAATTGAAGATTCTTTTGTGGATTGGGGAATTCAGAAGAAAGAATTATTGAAGAAAATTGATTCATTGGAAAATCAAAGTCAGAGGAATAATGTGAAAATAGTGGGTCTTCCAGAAGATATTGAAGGTTCCGACTCGATAAAATTCTTTAAGAAATGGATTCTTGAGATGTTGGGCAAGGAGTTTTTCCTGGAAGGTTTGGAGTTGGATCGAGCACATAGAGCATTAAGGAAGAAGCCATTTCCGGGACAATCACCACGGGCGGTTTTAATTCATTGTTTGAAATATCAAGATAGAGAAATTATATTACGACTGGTGGTGCAGAAGGCCCAACAAAGTCAATCTCCAATGATGACTCAAAATAATAGAGTATTTTTTAAGGCAGATTTGAGTCAAGAAATTATTAGGCGACGTCGGGAATTTAATTCAGCTAAAGAAGTATTTTGGTGGAAGTGTTATAAATTTGCTCTTTGCTACCCTGTGGTGTTAAAAGTTTTTTTATGGTAATTTTCAATCTCAATTTTTTGAAAATGACCAATGTGCATTAATTTTTGCCAATTCATTGCCAGATTTGTGATGAAATGGCCGATCTCCATTGTTGTCACCTAAAAGAAGGGCAAATGGAAATGGGCATGGGAATGGGAAGAATGGAAAGAAAGAAGAGCTGACACAAAGTCTTCTTGATATTGAAGACCCGGAACAATCATTGGGACTGGAATCAGTGGGTTGAATATATTTACTGTATTTGATTATGTTTGATAGAATAATGTATGTATGTCTGGCTGGAGGTGAGGAGTGGATGGCACTGAAATCTTTGACAGTCATCTGCTGCTAGTGGGGTTTACCACACCCAGATTTTTAGGGTATTACTACCTTTGGGTGTTTTTTTTGGGGGGGGTGATTTTTTTCTTTAATTTTTTTCTTAATGTTTTATAGGGGAGGGATTGTGATTTTAAGGATTTATAAGGGGAGCAATATTTAGTAGTGTGTGATCATATTGTTAGTTTGTAGAAATGTCTAATTTGAAATTTGTAACTTTTAATGTTCAGGGGTTGAATAATCCAATTAAGTGGAAATGGGTTTTGGCCTATATTAAAAAAAATGAAAGTTGACATTGCCTTTTTGCAAGAAACACACCTGACTGAAAAAGAACACTTGAAATTGAAGAGACATTGGGTTGGTCATGTGTTTTCTTCTTCTTTTAATTATTCTAAGGCAAGGGGTGTAGCGATTTTAATTCGTAAGAGTTTGCCTTTTGAATTACAATCTTTGGAGGGAAATGCTGGGAGAGATTTGAGGGTGAATTGTAAAATTTTTGCTGAATCTTGAACTTTACTTAATGTTTATGCACCTAATATAGATGATGAACATTTTATTTTAGAAGCTTTTTTGTTGTTAAATCAGGTTAATGCAAATATCTTCGTTGGGGGAGACTTCAACTGTGTTTTGGACCCTTTATTGGATAGATCTCTGAAAACTATAAGGATGGCGATACAAATTGGGGCTTTGATGAAAGATTTAAATTTGGTGGATATTTGGAGAAGAGTTAATCCTATGGAGAAAGATTTTTATTTTTATTCATCTTGGCATGATTAATTTTCCAGACTAGATTTTTTTTTGGTATCGGCACATTTACAGGGTAGAGTACTACAGGTTGAGTATAAAAGTAGGGTTAAATCGGATCATTCTTTATTGTTTTTTTCTTGTGCAAGTTCCGAAGTGGTACGTTCATCTTATAGATGGAGGTTTAATGCAATGTTACTGAAAAAACCAGAGTTTGTTACTTTTGTTAAAGAACAGATAACTTTGTTTTTGGCTGAGAATGTTAATTCTGTAGATAGTCATTTTGTATTATGGGATGCACTGAAAGCTTATTTAAGAGGGCAATTATTAGTTATACTACGAGAGTTAAGAAACAATATATGGCAGAGAGTTTAGAATTGGAGAAACGAATTGCTGAGTTAGAAAAGGAATTTCAGAACGATGTGACAGAAGATAAAAAAGCGACTCTGGCAAACTTGAAATTATGTTATAATACATTGCAAACGTATCAATTTGAGCATTTAATTAATCAATCTAAGCAGCGTTACTATGAAGTGGATGAGAGGACACATAAGGTACTTGCATGGCAATTAAAAACAGAACAGGTTTCATGGAAATGCTGTTAAAAAGAATTCAATAGTTACTTATAAACCTCAGGAAATTAATGACCAAATTTTTTCATTTTATCAAAAATTATATACTTCTGAGGGGAAACAGGATAATGATTCTATTGAATCTTTAATGTTACAGGTATTGGGGGAGGAAGATGGTATGGAATTGGAATCTCCATTTACAGATTTTGAGATGCCAAATGGAAAGTCACCGGAGGATGATGGATTCTCTGTGGAATTTTATAAAATTTTTAATGAAGACTTATCTTCTGTATTTGGGGATGTATTACAACAAATAACTGAAGAGCAGGTGTTACCAGAATTTTGTTCGAGTAATTACTGTAATTCCGAAAAAAGATACAGATTCGTTGAAAGTGTCTTTCTATAGACCTATTTCTTTATTGAATGTAGATTATAAAATTATAGCAAAAATGTTAGCAAATCGGCTTGCCAAATACTTACCTAAGTTGATACACATTGATAAAACAGGTTTTATTAAGAATAGGAATGCATCAGATAATATTCTTTGATTGATAACTTTGGTCAATCATATCGAAGGCAGCTTGATGTGCAAAAAGCCTTTGATAGGGTTGAATGGGATTTTTTATTTAAGGTGTTAGAGAAATTTAAATTTAGCCATTTTTTTGGGTCTGACTTTAACAGAATTAAAGCTTTATATACAAACCCAATTGCTAGGGTGGTGACAAATGGTCAAGTTTCCTTACCATTCAAATTGACACGTTCGATGCGCAAGGGTGTCCATTGTCACCAGCCTTGTTTGCATTAGCTATTGAACTGTTAGCTCAGACAATAAGACAGAATGAAAAGATAGAGAGATGAGAGTTATGGATGAGGACTATGAGGAATAAGATAATCTACATCCTAGGGTACTTAAGGAAGTGGCCATTCAGATAGCAGATGCTTTAAGAATTATTTTCCAGAACTCGATAGACTCAGGATCTATTGGAATTCTTTGAGATGGTGACAGGTAAAATAGATGGGGGAGAGCCAGTGGATGTGGTGTACCTGGACTTCCAAAAGGCCTTCGATAAGGTCCCGCATAAACGACTGGCTTCCAAAATCAAGGCTCATGGGATTGGGGGAAAAGTATTGATGTGGATTGAGAACTGGCTGGCAGGTAGAAGACAGAGAGTTGGGATAAATGGCTCATTTTCTGAGTGGCAGGCGGTGACCAGTGGGGTGCCACAGGAATCTGTACTGGGACCCCAGCTGTTCACAATTTACATTAATGATCTGGATGAGGGGATTGGATGTAATATCTCCAAATTTGCAGATGACACTAAGCTAGGAGGGGTTGTGTGCATGGAAGAGGGGGTCAGGAAGCTCCAGTGTGATTTGGATAAATTGAGGGACTGGGCAGATACATGGCAAATGCACTACAATGTGGATAAATGTGAGGTTATCCACTTTGGTAATACAAACCAGAGGGCAGATTACTATTTGAATGGCAATAGATTAAGAGATGGGGAAGTGCAGAGAGACCTAGGGGTACTTGTACACCAGTCTCTGAAGGCGAGCATGCAGGTACAGCAGGCGGTTAAAAAGGCAAATGGTATGTTGGCCTTCATATCAAGAGGGTTTGAGTATAGGAACAAGGATACCTTACTGCAGCTGTACAGGGCCTTGGTGAGACCCCACCTGGAGTATTGTGTGCAGTTTTGGTCACCTTATCTAAGGAAGGATGTTCTTGCAATGGAGGGAGTGCAGAGGCGATTCACCAGGCTGATACCTGGAATGGCAGGAATAACTTATGAGGAAAGATTGAGCAAATTGGGATTGTACTCGCTGGAGTTTAGAAGATTGAGAGGGGATCTCATAGAGACATATAAAATTCTGGCAGGACTGGACAGAATGGATGCAGATGGGATGTTTCCAATGACGGGAAAATCCAGAACCCGGGGCCATGGTTTGAGGATAATAGGCAAACCATTTAGGACCAAGATGAGGAGGAATTTCTTTACCCAGAGGGTGGTGAATCTGTGGAATTCATTGCCACAGAGGGCAGTAGAGGCAGGTTCATTAAATATATTTAAGAGGGAATTGGATATATTTCTTCAGTATAAGGGTATTAAAGGTTACGGAGAGAAGGCGGGGACGGGGTACTGAACTTTAAGATCAGCCATGATCTCGTTGAATGGCGGAGCAGGCTCGAAGGGTCGAATGACCTGCTCCTGCTCCTATCTTCTATGTTTTCTATGATTAATCTATTTGCAGATGATGTTTTGATATATTTGACAGAACCAAAACAGTCATTGTCACATTTGCAGGAATGTTTATTACAATTTGGAAAATTATCTGGATATAAAGTTAATTGGGATAAGAATGAAATTTTGCCAGTTGGGGAAGGTGATTATTCAGAGTATAAAAATATTACAAAATTTAAATGGTCCAATAAAATTAAATATTTAGGAATAACTGTAAATGTAGATTATCAATAATTATATGTTAAATTATGTTTCTTTATTAAAAAAGATTAATGCAGATTTAAGTTGTGAGGGAATTTTTATGGAAAGGTAAATTACCGCGGGTAGCATTGTATAAACTTACATGGAAATATGCATTAGGTGAACTCCAGTTATCTCATTTTCAAAATTATTATGAAGCAGCTCAGTTAAAATTTATTAGTGGATTGATGGACTTGTTTCAACCTCCAAGTTGGGCGAAAGTGGAGATGGCTTGTATTTTTGAAGTTGAGGTGCATCAATTTATATTTCGATGGAATATGAATTTGTTGCGGGAATATAGTATGTCGGTATTAAAACATTTGTTACAGGTATGGACGAAGAAATAAGGTTCTAGGATCAAAAGGTAAATTATCAATTTTAACCCCATTATATAATAATCACCTTATTGCTTTTTCAATGTTTAATAATAATTTAAAGAGTTGGGATTCTAAGGGTATAAAGATATTGCAGGATTGTTTTGAGGAAGGACAACTTCTTTTAATCAATTGAGGGAACAATTTGATATCTCTGAAAATTCTCTGTTTGTTTATTCCCAACTTAGAGCTTTGGTAAAAGATATCTATGGTAAAGAGATGATTATACCTGTAATGATGAAATTTGAATCTTTGATTTCCTCTATTACCAAAAAAGGGTTATACTTCAGTTATGTATCAAGTGTTACAAGATAGTATGGATAAACTGGACTGGGAGAAGTCTAAGCTTAAATGGGAAAATGATTTAACTTTTATTTTTCCAGAAGATTACTGGGCAGATATGTGTTATGATAATGTAACAAAATTGACGAATGTACAATATGGAATGGTTAATTATAATTTTTTACATCAGTTATATTTAACTCAGGAGAAATTGAAAAAAAATATGGTTTTAGTAATTCGGATTCTTGTTTTAGATGTGGTTTATGTACTGGAACTTTTTTTTACATGCTGTTTTGTCCTGTGTTAAAGTACAACCATTTTGGGAAGAAATTAGGTCATTATATAATATTGTTACCATTAGACCCATCTATTTTTCTAATGGGCTACATGGTTCCTTTAAGGGGATTAGGGTTAGATAAGTTTCCAATTGCATTTGTACGATTAGTGTTGTTTGTGGCACGAAAATGTGTAGCTAGTACATGGAAAGATAATATAGCGATTAGTATAGTACGTTGGCAGAATGAATTGAAAGCTTGTATTATTATGGAAAAAATTACATATAATCTGCATGATAATTATTCTTTTTTTGTTAATAAGTGGCTACCTTATTTGGAATATATGCATTTGGATGTACTTTGATTTATTAAGTACTTTTAGTTTTTTTTTGTTTATATACTTGGCTCTCCTTGAGAGCTGGCTGGTGGGGTGGGGGGGAGGGGGGGTTGTGTTTTCTTTTTTATATATATATGTACTTATACAAAGTTGTTCTTATTGGATTGTATACTGTTTTTCTTAATGATCTTTTAAATAAATAAAGTTTAAAAAAAAGAATTAGAAGGGGGTTAAGTTAGATTAAGTAAGTCAATTGTGATAAGTTAAAGTTTGATTCTGTTTTCATGCTTAAAGATAATTAAAAGCAATTTTTGTTTAAGTATCCATTTGTCTTAGTGAATATCAATTGCTGCTGGGTTTTGGGGTCCTCTGGGCTCGTAAGAGTACTAACACAGGAACAGCAATGAAAGATTCGCTAGACAGTGGTAAATTCAAAATAATAGTATTTTTATTAAACTATTCACAACATTAACAGTTCTCATTTAACTCTAAACTTAAACCACAAGGTGCGAATGTATAAATGTGCGTATTGAAGCCCAAACTATTTCAGTTTAAACTTGTGTCTGAAAAAATATTAAGGTCCAGTATTTTTGTCTTCTTGAACTTGAAAGTCTACTAAATTGAGTTTAGAAGATATTATGACACATCGGGTTATTTTAAATTGTTGCTTTAAGCAGCATTCGTTAATACTGATGCATTTTGTATATTGTTCAAACTCACACATCTTGTTGAGAATTTTCCCAAGAAGAGATTTCTTCTTAAACTCTCACACTGGTGATCTTAACCAGCCATGATGAGGATGCCCTGTGAATGTGTGTGTGTGTGTGTGTGTGTGTGTGTGTGTGTCTCTCTCTCTCTCTCTCTCTCTCTCTCTATATATATCTATATATATCTTTATATATATCTATATATTTTATATAGATATATATATATATACACACACACACACACACAGACCCTTGAAATCATATGAAATTACATCAACAATGAGGTCAGTCTTCTTACCCTGAATACACCAGATCAATTAATAGGATTCTAAACAGTTGCCAACCCCATTTATTTGTAATCAATGTGACCTTCCTACTTTGGATTACAGACGTCACTACTCCAAATAATTCTGCTTCAGAGACTTAAGTATATCACTCAAATATCAGTTCTCTTGTTCCAGACGCCTTGCATGGTTTGGTTTAAAAACAGATGGCTCCCATCAGCAATTTGCATTGAGTACTTTGATATTTTAGTTTTTAATGAACCAAACACTCCATTATTCTTGAATAATTAAGACCTACTTCAGTTCAATTAGCTATAATTTACTAGACTCTGCTACTACAACTGACACTTTGCTCTGAATGCAATGGTGTATTTGCAAACATGCTGTGAACTGTGTGTAACCCTGTTCCAAAGCCACTACATAACTTAAGAAATATTTATAAGAAATGTAGTTTAAACTTCACCTAAATATAACTATTAACACAGATCCATTATACAACTACTTTTCTGCTTTTTCTGACAGTGTAAAGGAACCCTTCACCACTGATAATTCCCCAGAAATTCTCTGAAGTTTACACACTCCACCTGCATTTCCCATCTTCAGCAACAAGATGTTGGTAATTTTGTTAACATTCACGTTGACCAACATTAGTGATGGTCAACTCGTGATGATTCAATGTTGATATAGCCCAGTGAATCAGAAAAGGGGAAGGAGGCGGATTCAGCCAGACAATCAGTCAACCCCGCTCTGATTTTCAATCACATGCAATGCAGTCTAAGGATCCAATCCATTGTAGCACATCGAGTGTTCAAAGTCCTGACTGCAATTTATATGCTTCCTTCAAATGCGTCTGCTTCTGATGATTTAGCCTCCATTTTAAATGATCCAGGGATACAATACTGCAAGAGGTTATTTTCATGCACCTTTGCGTCAAACGTTTGCTTTGTTGGAGATCCCCAAACTGCTGACAGATATCTCCCCTGTTCCAAAAGGCCTTGTATGTCTATATAAGGTCACACATCATTCTTCAAACTCTAGCCTACTTGGTTCGGGCTGAGTTGGAGGAGGCGGCGACTGGAGTTCGGGCGGCTATCTGGAGGAGGAGGAGCTTGGAGAGAGTGGGGGAGGTTAATTGGTCAAGGGGCCAATAAAAGGAGGGTAAGTATAGGGGAGCGACCAGCGAGGAGCAGCTGAGGACGAGTGTGCAGGACTAAGGTAAGACATTCACAGTTAATATAATATCTATCTGTTTATTTTTTACTTTGTAAGGTGTGAGGAGAAGGAGAAAAGATGAGTGTGAGGGCACTTTTCTGCTCTCAGTGTCACATGTGGAAAGTCATGAAGTCTTCACGTCTCCCGGACATCCACGTGTAAACAAAATGTACTGAGCTCCAGCATCTAAGGGACCGAGTCAGGAAATTGAGCTGCAGCTCGATGACCTCACTCTGGTTAGGGAGAATGAGGCTATCGTAGACAAGAGCTACAGGCAGGTGGTTGGGATAGGGGCTATGGGAGGAGGGGCAGTGGGTTACCGTTAGGAGGAGGAAAGGGAAGGGTCAGGTTCATGTGCAAGCACCCGAGTCTGAAATCTTCAGAAATCGGTACTCCACCTTGAGTACTGAGGAGGGGGATAGTCAGACTATGGTGGACAGAGGTGTGGTATCAACCTCTGTGACCCAGAAAGGTAGGGATAAATGGAAAAGGGCGATAGTTATAGGGGATTCAATGGTTAGAAGGACAGACAGAGGTTTTTATGGATGCGATAAGGAAAACCAGTTTGCCTCCCTGGTGCCAGGGTCTGGGATGTGACTATGAGCATTCAGCACATCCTAAATGGGGAGGGTAAAGAGTCTGAGGTTGTGGTACATGTTGGTACCAATGATGTTGGAAGGAAGGAGAAAGTGTTCCTGCAGAATGAGTATAGGGAGTTGGGGAGGGAGCTTAAAAGGAGGACCACTAAGGGGGTCATCTCTGGATTGCTTCCTATGCCATGTGACAGTGAGGGCAGAAATAGAATCAGGTATTGGTTAAACATGTAGCTAAAGGGGTGGAGTAAGAGACAGGGTTTCATTCTTGGACCACTGGGACCTTTTTTGGGGAAGATGGGACCTATACCGTCATGATGGGTTACATTTTAATCCCAGAGGGACCAGTCTCCTTGCAGGGACATTTGCTTGGGCTGTCAGGGGGAATTTAAACTAGTATGGTTGGGGACAGGGTTTCAAGTTAGACAGGACAGCAGGGTGAGGGTTTGTCTACAAAGGAAAGAGACTAGTTTAAATAATTTGAGGGAGGAAAAGCAGGAAGTAGAAAAAATATGTAGTGAAGATTGTAAGAATGGAAGAGAGGAGGATATGCAAAAGGTAGGATGTAGGAGATCCCTGAGATGTATTTATTTTAATGTGAAGAGCATAGTAAGGAAGCTGGATGAGCTAAAGGTGTGGATTGACATGTGGCATTATGATGTTGTGGCCATTAGCGAGACGTGGTTGAAGGAAGGTTGTGACTGGCAGTTGAATGTTCCAAGATTTTGCTGCTTTAGATGTGACAGAGTTGGTGGATTAAGAGGGGGGGGGGGTGTGGCATTACTTGTCAGGGAGGATATTACAGCAGTGCTGAGGCAAGTTAGACTGGAGCGCTTGTCGAGGGAGGCAGTGTGGGTAGAGCTGAAAAATACGAAGGGTGAGGTTACTATTATGGGGGTATATTATATCCCTCCAAATGGGGATAGGGAACTAGAAAAACAAATGTGCAAGGAAATAGGTGAGATGTGCAGTAGAAATAGGGTGGTATTGGTTGGGGATTTCAATTTTCCAAACATAGATTGGGAAATGCAGTCAGTAAAAGGACAGGATGGCTTATTGCAGGAGCGGTGTTAGATGTATTGTTTGGGAATGCAATGGGGCAGGTGACGGAGGTAAGCATTGTAGAGGACTTCAGATCCAGTGATCATGGGTCCATTATCTTTAGTTAATGATGGAAAGGGATAGGTCAGGTCCGAGGTTGAAAGTAATCGAGTGGGGGGAAGGCCAGATTTGGAGAAATGAGAAGGGATTTGCAGAGAGTTGTGTGGGCTGATCTTTTTTCCGAAAAGGATGTAGAGGAAATTTGGGGGGCATTTAGGGGTGAGACTTTGAGAGTACAGGATCTTTATGTTCCAGTCAGACTAAAGGGGAAGACTAAAGTTTTGAGGGAGCCGTGGTTTTCTGGTGAAATTAAGAAGTTGGTTCTGGACAAGAGGGAGGCCTATACCAAATATAAAAAAACAAGGGATTTAGGAGATGTATGGTTGTTACTTAGATTTCAGGAAGAACCTTAAGAGGGAAATTAGAAAGGCAAAAAGAAGGTATGAGGTGTCCATAGCTAATAAGGCAAAGGTGAATCCTAAGGTACAGATATATGAACAGTAAAAGGAGGGTTAAACATAGAATAGGTTCACTGGATGATGGGACTGGTGAACTATGTCAGGAACTGGATGAGATGGGGGAAATGTTGAACAATTTTTTCTCGTCCGTATCACGAGGGAAGGGGACATTGGACTATACAAGATAAGAGAGACAAAGGGCTTAGTTATGGAAAGGATAGGTGATTAGTAAAGTGAGAGTTTTAGAGCTTCTAGGGTCAATTAGGGTGGATAAGTCTCCTGGTCCTGATGAGATTTTTGCCAGGACTTTAAGGGAAGTCAGGGAACAAATAGCGGGGACATTGACAGTGATTTTTCAAAGATCACTGGAGGAGGGTATGGTGCTGCAGGATTGGAGGGTTGCAAATGTAGTTCCATTGTTCAAAAAAGGCAGTAGGTGTAGGCCAAGTAATTATTGGCCAGTAAGTTTGACTTCGGAGTAGGGAAGGTTATGGAGGGTATCTTTGGCTTGGCTTCACGGACGAAGATTTATGGAGGGGTATGTCCACGTCTGCTGCAGGCTCGTTGGTGACTGACAAGTCCAATGTGGGACAGGCAGGCATGGTTGCAAGGGAAAATTGGTTGGTTGGGGTTGGGTGTTGGGTTTTTCCTCCTTTGTCTTTTGTCAGTGAGGTGGGCTCTGCGATCTTCTTCAAAATAGGTTGCTGCCCGCCGAACTGTGAGGGGCCAAGATGCACGGTTGGAGGCAATATCACCCCAATGGCGGTGGTCAATGTGGCAGGCACCAAGAGATTTCTTTAAGCAGTCTTTGTACCTCTTCTTTGGTGCACCTCTGTCTCGATGGCTAGTGGAGAGTTCACCATATAACACGATCTTGGGAAGTCGATGATCCTCCATTCTGGAGACGTTACCCACCCAGCGCAGTTGGGTCTTCAGCAGTGTGGATTCGATGCTTGCAGACTCTGCCAACTCAAGTACTTCGATGTTGGTGATGAAGTCACTCCAATGAATGTTGAGGATGGAGCGGAAACAGCACTGATGGAAGTGTTCTAGGAGCCGTAGGTGACACCGGTAGAGGACCCATGATTCGGAGCCGAACAGGAGCGTGGGTATGACAATGGCTCTGTACACGCTGATCTTTGTGTGTTTCTTTAGGTGGTTATTTTTCCAGACTCTTTTGTGTTGTCTTCCAAAGGTGCTATTTGCCTTGGCGAGTTTGTTGTCTATCTCGTTGTCGATCCTTGCATCAGATGAAATGGTTCAGCCGAGGTAGGTAAACTGGTTGACCGTTTTGAGTTCTGTGTGCCCAATGGAGATGTGGGGGGGCTGGTAGTCATGGTGGGGAGCTGGCTGATGGAGGACCTCAGTTTTCTTCAGGCTGACTTCCAGGCCAAACATTTTGGCAGTTTCCGCAAAACAGGACGTCATGCGCTGGAGAGCTGGCTCTGAATGAGCAACTAAAGTGGCATCATCTGCAAAGAGTAGTTCACGGACAAGTTTCTCTTGTGTCTTGGTGTGAGCTTGCAGGCACCTCAGATTGAAGAGACTGCCATCCGCGCGGTACCGGATGTAAACAGCGTCTTCATTGTTGGGGTCTTTCATGGCTGGTTCAGCATCATGCTGAAGAAGATTGAAAAGAGGGTTGGTGCGAGAACACAGCCTTGCTTCACGCCATTGTTAATGGAGAAGGGTTCAGAGAGCTCATTGCTGTATCTGACCCGACCTTGTTGGTTTTCGTGCAGTTGGATAACCATGTTGAGGAACTTGGGGGGGCATCCGAGGCGCTCTAGTATTTGCCAAAGCCCTTTCCTGCTCACGGTGTTGAAAGCTTTGGTGGGGTCAACAAAGGTGATGTAGAGTCCTTTGTTTTGTTCTCTGCACTTTTCTTGGAGTTGTCTGAGGGCAAAGACCATGTCAGTAGTTCCTCTGTTTGCATGAAAGCCACACTGTGATTCTGGGAGGACATTTTCGGTGACACTAGGTATTAGTCTATTGAGGAGAATCCTAGCGAAGATTTTGCCTGCAATGGAGAGCAGCGTGATTCCCGTGCAGTTTGAGCAGTCTGATTTCTCGCCTTTGTTTTTGAACAGGGTGATGATGATGGCATCACGAAGGTCCTGATATAGCTTTCCTTGGTCCCAGCAGAGCATGAAAAACTCATGCAGTTTGGTATGCAGAGTTTTGCCGCCAGCCTTCCAGACTTCTGGGGGGATTCCATCCATACCTGCTGCTTTGCCACTTTTCAGTTGTTCAATTGCCTTATTTGTCTCTTCCCGGGTAAGGACCTCATCCAGCTCTAGACTCAAGGGCTGTTGAGGGAGCTGGAGCAGGGCAGATTCTTGGACTGAGTGGTTGGCACTGAAAAGAGATTGAAAGTGTTCTGACCATCAATTGAGGATGGAGATCTTGTCGCTGAGGAGGACTTTGCCGTCTGAGCTGCGCAGAGGGCTTTGGACTTGTGGTGAGGGGCCGTACACAGTGTCTCATAAAAACCCCTGAAATCGCCAATGTCGGCGCTAAGCTGGGTTAGTTTGGCGAGGCTAGTCCACCACTCAGTTCGGATCTCCCGGAGTTTGTGCTGAAGATGGCTGCATGCAAGACGGAAGGCTCATTTTTTTCTCTGGCCAGGAAGGCTTTACAACGTGAGCCTGATGGGCAGATCGCTTCTTTGCCAGCAGCTCCTGGATTTCCTGGTTGTTTTCGTCAAACCAGTCCTTGTTTTTCCTGGAGGAGAAGCCCAGTACCTCTTCAATGGATTGCAGTATGGCCGTTTTCAGCTGATCCCAGAGGGTTTCAGGAGACGTGTCCGTGAGGCAGTTTGCATCCTCGAGCTTTGTTTGGAGGTTTGCCTGGAAGTTTCCTCTCACTTCGTCTGACTGCAAGTTTCCAACATTGAACCTCTTTCTGGGGGCTCCACTGTTCTTGAACTTTGGCTTGAAGTGAAGGTTGAGCTTGGAGTGAACAAGCCGGTGGTCAGTGTGGCATTCCGCGCTGGGCATGACCCTGGTATGGAGCACATCTCGTTTGTCTCTTCCTCGCACCAGAACGTAGTCCAGGAGGTGCCAGTGTTTGGATCGGATGCATCCAGGTAGTCTTCAGGCTGTCCCTCTGCTGGAAAAAGGTGTTAGTAATGACAAGCCGCTGTTCTGCGCAAAGCTCCAACAGGAGGCGCCCGTTGTCATTGCACTTGCTGACACCATGGTTGCCAAGGATTCCTGGCCAGGTTTCTGAGTCTTTGCCGACGCGAGCGTTGAAGTCGCCAAGGATGACAACCTTGTTGGCTGTAGGGGTGCGTTGGATGAGGTTGCGCAGATCAGTTTAGAACTTGTCCTTTTCTGCTGGTTCCACCTGAAGGGTTGGAGCATAGACACTGATGAGAGTGATGCTTCGCTTGTTTTGAAGGGGGAGTCACATGGACATGATCTGGTCAGAGTGGCCTGTCGCGAGGTTTTCGAGTTTGGAGGCAATGGAGTTCTTGACCATGAAGCCAACACCAGATAAGCGTCGTTCAGCCTGTGGCTTGCCAACCAGTAGAGTGTGTAGCCCGCGCCGTGTTCTTGGAGGCTGCAAGGCGGACTTCGCTTAACTCCTCAAGTCTGAGGAGTTCATGTGTGATGAGGGCAGACCGACGTTCAGGTCAGTGGCTGTCAGCCTTGTCTAGCATGGTTCTGATGTTCCAGCATGCTAGCTTGAGTTTGTGTGCATATTTTGAGGGGGAGGACGTGGACATGTCCTCGGGCCTGCGCAAAGGAGCTTTTAGGTGGAGTGCAGTGTGTGCAGTACTGGCCCCACCCTTTACACCCATGGATCGTGTGCCGTGGCCTAGCAAGCTGGGACATGGCAGCGAGGTCCTTGAGTCATAGGTTTTATATCGGAGTGTCCTTCTCCTATGCAGGTTGCTTAACCGGGCTGAAGAGGCCTGCCTCCCCTTTTAGGTCGAACCATTTCTGGAAATCTACGACCACTGTCCACAGTTATGGAGTGGTGCGCCCTGGAATCGGCCTGCGTGCGTTTACTCCTGCCGCGGCCGAGTGCTGGCGGTGCGGGTAAGCCTGTAATAGAATACATCGAATCACACCTTCCAGCGACAATCGACCATCCAAACTGGTCCTCCTATGATGTTAAGGCCTTGACCTTCCACTCCGCCCTGACCCAACTAGAAAATGATGTTCATTGTCTTCAGTTGGCGTTCAACAAAGGAGGGTATACTTTGAGATATCTGGAGAGCCAGGGATTGATCAGGGGCACCCAGCATGGGTTTTTGAAGGGAAAGTCATGTTTGACGAATCTTGTTGAGTTTTTTGAAGAGGTGACAAGAAAAGTGGATGAAAGTAGGGCGGTTGAAGAGATCTATTTGAATTTTAGCAAGGCTTTTGATAACGTTCTGCATGTAAGGTTAGTTAAGAAGGTTCAGTCACTAGGTATTAATAGATAGTAAGATGGGTTCAGAGGTGGCTGGGAGATAGACAGCAGAGAGTCATGGTGGACAACTGTATGTCAGGTTGGAAGCCTGTGGCAAGCGGGGTGCCTCAGGGATTGGTGCTGGATCCCTTGTTGTTTATCATTAATATTAATGATTTCGAGAAGGGCGTGGTGAACGGGGTAAGCAAATATGCAGATGATACGAAAGTAGGGGGAGTGGTGGATAGTGAGGTAGATTTTCTTGGATTACAGAAGGATTTGGTTTGTTTGGAAGAGTGGGCTGAAAGATGGCAGATGGAATTCAATGTAGACAAGTGTGAGGTGTTGCATTTCGGTAAAAATAACCAGAATAGGACATATACAGTTAAGGGAAGGGCATTGAGGCACATAGAGGATCAAAGGGACCTGGGGGTTATGGTACAGAGTTCACTGATGGTGGATTCCCATGTGGACAGGGTGGATAAGAAGGCATATGGTATGCTGGCCTTCATAAATCATAGTATAGAGTGTAGGAGCTGTGAGGTGATGCTGCAGCTTTTTAAGGCATTGGTGAGGCCGGGTTTGGAGTACTGTGCTCAGTTCTGGTCTCCAAATTATAGGAAGGATATAGATAAGGTGGAGAGGGTGCAGAGAAGATTTACAAGAATGTTGCCTGGTTTACAATATCTAGAGTACAGAGAAAGTTTAAGGAGACTGGGACTTTATTCATTTGAACATAGACAGTTGAGGGGGGAATATGATAGAAGTATTTAAAATTATGAAGGGAATAGATAGGCTAGACGTGAGTAGACTCTTTCCCCTGAGGGCAGGGAAAGTTGGAACAAGTGGCCATGAGTTAAGGGTAAGAGGGCAAAACTTTAGGAGAAATATTAGAGGATGCTTCTTCACTTAGAGAGTGGTGGCAGAATGGAATAATCTTCCGAATGAGATAATTGCGGCAGGGTCCCTTCTATCATTTAAGAGAAGGTTGGATGTGTACATGGAGGTGAGGGGGTTGGAGGGATATTGGCGGAGAGCGGGAGGATTGAGATAGTGGAGTTTTTCTAGTGAACCGGTGCGGCCTCGAAAGCCGACATAGCCTGTTTCCGCTCCGTAAATGGTTATATGGTTACATGGTGACATAGTTTTGCATTTCATTGTTCCATCCCTTGTTACAAAATTCTCTGCTCTCCACGTTATTACTGCATATTTCTTCACTGCTGCTATTGCTAGACTCAGAAAGTTTGTTTGATATTTATCCAACTTCAGTTTTGTATCTGCTTCATATATATGACCAAGTACAAATATTCTCACATCCTTTTGTATTTTTTTCTTCATAATTTGTCCTAATAATATACTGAAATCCTTCCAAAATTCTTTCACTTTTACACAGGTCCAAACCGAAACGAAAAAAAAGTCCCGATCACCTCATTACATTGAAAACATTTCTCGGAATAATTGGAGATGTCCATTTAATTTATATGGAGTTTTGCAGAATTGATGTAGAAAATTGTATTTTATATCTGGCATTAATCATATTTGTAACACTCTTGACACAATCTTGACCCTATTTCTTCTTGAATTTGTATATTTAAATCTTCTTTCCACCTTTGTTTCGATTTATATAAATCCTTTTCCCCATATTATATTTTATGTCTATAAAATCTCTTTATAGACATAAATCACATTTCGAGAAAGGGCGTGGTGAACGGGGTAAGCAAATATGAAACACATTTCTGATATTTAGGTCATTTCTCTGGGGTAAGATAGAATTGGTGTAAAATATTAGACTGAACCAGTCCATATCCTGCATTTCTAATTGATGTCGTGCTGTCCTTACTGGTGTAAGGACACCAGCTTCTTTCTGAAATTGTCACATCCAAGTCTTGCCCACCCCATACAGTTAACCCAAACCCACTGGATCAAAGAGTTTTGGTAGGCAGTTCATCTGAGAGTCATCCAGTCAGATGGGGTGAGTGGTAATGCTTGATTGGTGTGTGCTGGAGTTTGGACACAGATCCAGCAGTCCGATCTCTTCGTGATGGTGGCGAAATCATATATAAAGCAGAGGAACGTCATCACCGATCTGACATTGCCAATGGTTGCTGCAAGCAGCAGGGTTAGAAGTGGGCTTGCATGTTCCTGTGAGGTGGAAAAGAAAAAACAGAGGGGGGCTAAGAACTCATTGTCTCTTTGTGAGATGGTGGGTGTGGAGACAGGAGAGGGTGGTTTGGCCCGGAAGTGCGACCCATTGGGTATCTCCTGGACCGAACACGACAATCTCCCCCTTTTGGGCGGACTTTGTGGCTGTTGTACCCATACTCTCCCCAAGTCCTCAGTCTCGGGGGGATTGGGGGTCTCTGGTTCCAGGGATGGGGAGTGTGAGAGGTGACAAGATATGGGGGTGTCTCCTTGGCCAGTGGGGCATGAGTTAAAGTGATTCACAGCCTGTTGCAGCATGGTCAGCCCCCCCCCCCCCCCCCCCCTTGATGTATGCAAGGGGGTCAGAGTGCAGATGCTCTTCGTGAACTGGCTGATCATCCTTTCAACCGACCCGGATGCCTGGGGGTGATAGGGAATGGGGAGCAGCCAGGAGATCTCCACCTCAGGGGTCTTTAGACCCCAGAAAGTGTGAGCCCTGACCGGATCGCACCTCCCACGGGATTCCGTAAATGGAGGAGAGGGGCTGTAATCCTTTAATGGTGTTTTTCTGATTGGCTTTCTCACAGGGGACTGCCACCAGTGCACCAGAATACGTATCCACCATGGTCAGGATATAATGTTTTTTTAATCTTGACGTGGGAACAGTCCGATATCGTCGATCTGCCATACACGACCTGCTCCCATGCCATGGTGAATGTGTCCCGGAGGCAGTCGAGCACGTCGATTTAGCGCTGATCGAGGGCGAGGGCAACTCTGAACTGTCCTGTCCATCGTCATGTGCTGTCAGCCTCTAGGTGGCTTTTGCGGTGTGCCCAGGTGGCCAGTGTCCCATTGTCAATGTTTGGTGGGGAGGTGGAGGCAGTGCATCTTTGGGCAACTTGGTCCATGGCCATGTTGTGCGCTGCCTCCTCTGTGGTGTTGCGGGTGTGGGTGTCTACGTGGTGAACTGTGATCTCCCTGTGGGGGATTGGTCCCAGAGCAGCTGCCCGTGGTGCTGTCTGTGGATTTCTCACCCTGTCTCATGCCATCAGGCCATCCACACTGCCATGCCATTGGCCATTGCCCATGAATCGGGGTAGATGTTAACAGGCCCGGTGGTGTCCTGAAGGGTGAGTCCTACTGCCGCCAACTCAGCAAGCTGGCTGAAGCCCCCCCTCTCCCTCTTTGGTGATGACTTTCCCCGTGGCAGAGTGGAGAGCCGCTGCCTTCCAGTTGTATGCAGGCTTGTGTCCTTTATTGGGGATTGAGGGAGTCAAAGGGGCATGGGGGAGGGTGGGATTTTGGCCAGTTCCGGAGCTTGCTCCTGGGTTTGTGGGAAGGACATGATCTGCTCATGGAGCAGGCTGACCCCTTCTGTGCCAGGCTCAGTGCAGTCCACAATGTGGGTGAAGGCCAGGGCTAAGTCTGGCTGGGCTGCCTGGACTGCAGCTCCTGGTGATTTCGGTGGGCCGATTGCAAGGGTCACCTTGATGGCTTGGGGTGACCTTGATTGGCAGGTAGTCTGTCCTCCGAACATGAGCGCTGCCTCTCCATTACACACACACATATGTGAAAGCATAAATGCGCACACACAAACACACACACAATCATACAGATGTACACATACATACACGCATACACACTCACCCACTCCTGCACACAGGCATGCAGGCTTATGCACACACGCACGAGTGCATGCATGCACACATGCACCCACATACAAACCTGCACGCACACATTCATGTGCACATACAAATGAGCAGACACACACACACACATACGTGCACACATGTACAAACGCACACAAGTACTCCTGCATACTCATGAACTTGTGCACAAACACGTGTACCCATGCACATGCACTCACTAATGCACTCACAGACTCTCACACACAATTGCATAGATCAAGATGAAAGTAGGAAAATGTTTGAGGCAGAACAATAGATCAAAATGATTGGAAAATGATACGTAAAAATAATGGTGGCCCACAACTGCGGAGATCAGGACGGCACAACGTGCGGTAATAAACAGCGGCATAACTCACTAACGTGATCCTCAGCATCGCGAACCAGTGCGGTTGGAAACTGGGACAGTACAAGACCGGCTGCCCTAAAATTGGGCCTGGCCAGGCTGCCCAGCTAACAGAGCAACACCAGGCTGGGGAAGAAGGGGGATTCGTATGCAAGAATGTTCCCGCGGGTGGGAATCCCGTTTATGTTATTCATGCAGGTGATGTCAGGCAATCAACTAAATGGCGGGAACTCCAACTGTATAAAAGGAGCCTTTCCAGCCTCAATAAAGTGTGTGTGTTTCTTCATAGTAGACTCTACAATCACCTTACAATCAACCTGGCCAAATGCCAGTTTAGACTGAGCACGATTGTCTTCCTGGGTCACAGGATTACCAAAGATGGGGCCATACCCAGCAAGGCAAATTCCTGAGGCCCAGTACGACCAGAGGACTACAGGAGGTGGTGGGGATGGTCAACTTTTCTCACAGGTTCATCTCTGCAGCTGCTTGAGTGATACGCCCACTTTTCACCCTGATGACTGGCAAGGCGAAGGACTTGACCTGGGACGACTCCGCACGAGTATTTGTGGAAGCTGCACTCCGGCCCACCCCAGACCAAATGCACCCACAGCCCTCACGGTCAATGCCTCAGGAACAGTGATTGGTGGAGTTCTAGAGCAGCAGATAGAAGGAAATTGGCATCCGCTAGCTTTCTTCAGCAAGCATTTATGGCCCTTGGGATTTCGACAGAGAGCTACTGGTGCTGTACTTAGCCAACTACCACTTCCGGTACTTCCTTGAGGGAAGGGCTTTCACGGACCACAAACCACTGACGTTCACCCTGGCTAAGATCTTCGATCCCTGGTCGGCACCCTGGCGGAGACACTTGTCTTACTTCTCGGAGTACACCACCGACGTGAGACATATGGCAGGAAAAGTCAACATGGTTGCGTCGCCTTGTCAAGTCAGAGTATCTACTGTCTGGCTAATGGACTGGACTTCGTGACACTGATGGAGGCACAGCAGCAGGATGATGAGATCCCTCAGTAGGGGACTGCCGTCACAGGGCCGAAGCTTCAGGACATCCCAGAAGATACAGTTAACACTGACCCCCCTGTGCGACATGGCCACCGAACAGGTTTGACCTATCGTCCCAAAGGCATGGAGGCGATGAGTTTTCAACTCCATCCATGGGCTGGCGCAGCCATCGATCAGAACTACGGTCTGGCTAGAGGCCAGCAAGTCCGTGTGGCATGGATTGTGGAAATAAGTCAGTGGGTGGGCCAAGACGTGCATGCAGTCCCAAACAGACAAGGTACAGCAACACACAAGGTCCCCCCGCTGCCTTTCAAGTCAATGGAAGTAAGGTTGACCACATTCATGTGGACACAGTGGGGCCCTTATCAGTCTCACAGGCTTTCCACTGCCTGTTCATGGTGGTTGACCATTTCACCCGGTGGCCAGAAGCAATCCACCTGGCCGACACATCCACCAGGTCCTACACCAAGGTACCCCTGTCGTCCTGGGTAGCAAGGTTCGAACTACCACTCCATGTAACCTCTGACAGAGGAGCACAATTCACACCCATCCTGTGGACCGATGATGCCAACCAGTGGGGCGTTCAACTACACCACATGATAGCATACCACCCGCAGTCCAACGGAATGGTGGAGCGCTTCCACAGGCACCTCAAGCCCACCCTTAGGACCAGACTCAAGGACCCCAACTGAGTGGACGAACTGCCGTGGGCACTGCTGGGCATTCATACAGCACCAAAAGAAGAACACACATCCTCCACCGAGCTAATCTACGGAGCACCACTCATGGTCCCCGGAGATTTTGTCCCACCATCCAGAGGTCAACAGGAGGATACAACAACCTTCCTGGACAGGCTGTGTGTAGAGGTCGGTAACCTGGCTCTGATCCCACCCTCCAGACACTGGCAAGCCAAGTTCAACATCTCCAAAGTCCGCAAAGACTGTGAGTACGTGTTCGTGCGCAGAGGGCCACACCGTCCACCGCTACAGAAGCCCTATGAAGGCCCCTTCTGAGACATCCGGAACAATGGAGCCACCTTCGAATTGGACATCGGTGGCAAACCAGAGGTTTCCACTGCAGACAGGCTCAAGTTGACACACACGGACCCGACACAACATGGAGATGCCAGCACCTCGACACTAGGGCAGACCACCAAAGGCATTGGGGACTGCATCCACGGACACTAAGAACTTTAGCAACGTTTCTGGAGGGTGGGTGGTGTCATGATAATGAATATGTATGAGATATACCGGAAGTCACGTGGTATGAGAGAGAGATAAGAGCACAAGCAAGAGAACAAAGGAAACGGGAAAATAAAAAGACTGGGAGAAGTTTACCTGATAAAACTTGTGTTTAATGTTTTATTAACTTCACATTTCGGGCCACACATGTGACATTGGCGACGAGGATGAAAGAAGCTTGAAGAAAATTAAAGACGAAACAAGATTACAGAGGATTACAGACAACTTCAAGGTGATAAGAATTTTCTCTTTGTCTCAGTACTTTTGGGGCTGGGATATTTCCTCATGGCTGGTGCAGACAGTGATTTTCTAACACATAGTGGAATTGCTCATTTTGACCCGACTGGTGATGCAAGCACTGTAAGTGTGAAGTGGAAGGCATGGCTGGAAGAATTTGAATCCTATGCCGACAGTCGTGGCCTATTTTTAGATAGTTGAACAAAAGCGCAGAGAAGGGCGTTACTTCTTTTCACTGCAGGGCCCTCAGTTCGGGAAACTTTTAAGACACTTTTGAATACTGGAAGAAAGGATGAGTACCAGAAAGCGGTAGATGCATTAAATGCACACTATGTAGTGACACCGAATGCTACATTTCAACGCCATTTGTTTCGGAGAACGAGACAAGAAGATGGCCAGACAATTGCTCAGTACGTGATGAGACTACGCCAGTTAGCTGTTGGATGCAATTACATGCCAGCTGATTTGGACAACCAATTATTGGATCAAGTTGTACAGCACTGCAGATCAGATAAACTCAGAAGATGTCTACTGGAAAGAGGGAGTGAGTTGGAACTCACCGATGCTTTAACCATTGCTGCTGCATTAGAGGCTGTTGAAGGGCAATTTCATACCATGACCCTGAAAGACAACTCAAGCCAGCAAATTAAGAGGCTCTCACATCGCCATAATCAGCCAAGATATACGCCGACACAGGACGTGGAGTGTTATCGATGTGGAAACCGAGGTCACTTTGGAAAAGACCCATATTGCCCGGCCAAAGGCAAAGTTTGCAGAAAGTGTGGAGGTAAGGACCACTTTGCAAAGAAGTGCAAAAGCAAGTCCAATGCAGACCAGAAGAGGAAGAGTACAACTTCCAAAGGCAAAGCCTGGGGGAAAGGAAATTATCCTGGAAAGAAAGATACCATTCGCCAGATAGACGGTGACGATGATGAAACCCAGGAGGAACAGAGTTGTTACCAATTTACGTTGAATGAAGTACATCATGAGAAGGTCCCAGTGATCATTGGTGGAGTGACAGTGCAGGTCATTGTAGACTCAGGCAGTGACAGTAATGTGATTAATTGACATTTATGGGAGTTGAAAAGGAAAAAGATCATCTGTACCTCAAAGAAGTGTTCCAAGAAACTGTATCCATACACAGCAACAAAGCCATTGCAGACCATTGGATGTTTTACTGCAACTGTTGAAGCTGGAGATAAGTACACCGAAGCAGAGTTTATGGTCATAGAAGAGAGGGGAGAACCATTGCTGAGTAGAAGCACAGCGCAAGACCTGGCAATACTTCATATTGGAGCTTGTGTCAATTCAATTCAGTCATACGAGGATATGAAGCAAGAATTCCCCGCAGTCTTCCAAGGAGTAGGAAAGCTGAAAGGTCGACAATTGAAGCTAGCGGTAGATGAAACGGTCAAACCCAAGGCGCAACCAATGCGCCGAACTCCGTTTGGACTTCGTGGGAAAGTTGAAGCCAAAATTAAAGAATTGATCGAACAAGACATTATTGAACCGGTGGAACATTCGACACAATGGGTCAGTCCCGTAGTAATTGTGCCCAAACTAAAGGGTGACATAAGACTATGTGTTGACATGAGAATGGCCAATGAAGCTATAATTAGAGAACAACACCCTATACCAACAGTGGAGGAACTAACTACCAGCAAGGTATTCTCAAAAATTGATCTGAAGTGGGGCTATCATCAATTAGAGCTGGATCCAGGTTCCCGAGATGTGACAACATTTGTGACTCACTGTGGATTGCATCGTTACAAGAGACTATCATTTGGAATTAATGCAGCTTCGGAGATCTACCAGTATGAAATCCATCGAGTGATTCAAGGCATTCCTGGAGTTGCCAACATTTCTGACGACATCATAGACCATGCACCAACGAAGGAAGAGCATGACAAATGGTTGAGGCGTGTACTATCTAGACTACAGGAGGCAGGGCTTACCGTGAATGGAAACAAGTGCCAGTTCGGTGTGTCAGAAATGGACTTCATGGGACACAGACTTACACGGGAAGGACTAAACCCTGCAGAGGCCAAGGTGAAAGCTATTGCAGAGGCACGTGCACCTCAGAACGCAACAGAGGTGAGGAGTTTCCTGGGATTGGTCAATTTTTGTGCAAAGTTCATTCCTAATCTCGCTACAGTGGCAGAACCACTAAGGAAACTAACCAGGAAAGGAGTACCATTTCATTTTGGATCTGAGCAGAAGAAAGCGTTCACAGCGCTGAAGCAAAGCCTGACAGATGCAAAAACTCTTGGATATTACGATCCGGCGGCATCAACCAAAGTCATAGCGGATGCCAGCCCGGTTGGTTTAGGAGCCGTGTTGGTCCAGATGCATGATGGAGGACCAAGAATCATTGCCTATGCCAGCAGATCGTTATCAGATGTGGAAAGAAGATACTCTCAGACAGAGAAAGAAGCACTTGGACTTGTATGGGCCTGTGAGAGGTTCCATGCATATTTATACGGCATTGAATTTGAACTCATCACAGATCATAAGCCATTAGAGGTGATCTATGCACCTAGATCCAAACCGTGTGCCAGAATAGAGAGATGGGTACTCAGACTACAACCCTACAAATATAAAGTAATCCACATTGCAGGGAAAGCAAACATTGCAGATCCGCTGTCCAGATTGGTGAAGGTTGGTGGTCCACAATCCAAGTCAGAATTGGGAACAGAAACAGAGAGCTTTGTACGCTTCATAGCTATTCAGGTGACACCGAAAGCTGTGACTACGAAGGAAGTCGAGAGAGAATCCGAACGTGATCCAGAACTCATGGAAGTAAGAGAATGCATACAGAGTGGACAATGGGACAAGTGTACTCACAAGGCTTACATTCCCATTAGAGACGAACTTTGTTGCGTCGGACAGTGTGTATTAAGAGGTTGCAGATTGGTGATACCACAAAGATTGAGACCGAAGATCGTATCCTTAGCACATGAAGGACACCTAGGTGTTGTTGGTACCAAGCAAAACCTCAGGACCAACAGGACCAAGGTATGGTGGCCAAGTTGTGATTAAAGACGCAGAGAAATTTGTTAAAACTTGTCACGGATGTCAAATCACAAGTAGGAGTAATCCGCCAGAACCGATCCGGAGTACGCAACTTCCGACAGGACCATGGATCGACGTAGCTGTTGATTTTCTTGGACCTTTACCGACGGGTGAATCAATTATGGTAGTGATAGATTACTACAGCAGATACTATGAGTACGTGGTGTTGAAGTCCACAACCACTGAAAAATCAATACAAGCATTAGCAGAGATATTCGCAAGATATGGATTACCTGTTACATTATACTCTGACAATGGTCCACAATTCATTTCAGAGACATTTACGGAATACATGAGGACCACAGGTATCCACCATCATAAAGTAACTCCGAAATGGCCGCAAGCCAACGGAGAAGTAGAGAGACAAAATCAGTCCATTGAAAAACGATTGAGGATTGCACACGCTGAAGGACAAAATTGGCGAGAAGCATTGCTATCTTATGTGGCTGTCTATCGAGCAACGCCTCATGCAACCACTGGAAAAAGTCCTGCAGATTACAGTTGCCCTAACATCATGCTCCATCAGCAAGTTAAAGTTTATACACAGCACTGGGTGGCTTCACTGCTGACATCGACACAATCACGGCACCTTACACAGGTGTAGAGCTCGTCGAAAGAATCAAAGACTTGTTGATCCAAACCAAGGCTTTTATTAGCAAAAGACAGGAGCTCTTCACAGGTGGCCGACCAGTCCGGGTTCGATGATGCCCTCATCCAACACTCTTCGCAAACCTCACCCCTGGCTGGAAGTCTGTGGCCACCAAAAGTCAGCAATATAGTTACGAAAACAGGCATTTCATTAGGAGTGAGGTGCGTAGATTGCTGGATGAGGGCATCATCGAACCCAGTTCATCCCTGGAGAGCCCAGGTGGTGGTTGTCAAGAACGGGGAAAAGCTACGGATGGTGGTCGACTTTAGCCAGAGTGCCCAGCAGCCCGGACACATTGCTCTACAATGTCTCAACAGGCACGCCGCGCCCGGTGGTCCAGCCGCACTGGAGGGTGAAGGTCTTCAGTCTGATCCACGACCTTGTTCACCCAGTGGTAAAGACACGGAGCGGTTTGTGTGGCACAGGCTGAAGAAGGAGGTGGTGGAACTGGCCAGGAAGTACCAGGTGCCAGACCTCCAAGGTCCAGCGACACACACAAGCCCCCATCCAGAACTTCGACCCGGCGGTTCGCAGATTCCAACATATCCACATTGATGTCGTCGGGTGCCCTGCCGGTGTCCAAGGAGGCTCATTACCTCCTCACAGTGGTGAACCAGGCCACAAGGTGGCCGGCGGCTGTCCCGATTAAGGAGGCCTCCGCAGAGACATGCGTCAGGACTCTGGTCAGCCAATGGATCGCCCGTTTCGGAGTCCTGGCGCACATCTCTAGCGACAGTGGGGCAGTTCACATCTGCCCTATGGACTCAGATGGCAAAGCTCCTGGGGGGTCAAGCTCCACCACACTACAGCATACCATCCACAGTCCAATGGGTTGGTGGAGAGGTTCCACAGGCACCTGAAGACAACGCTTATGACCAGACTCTCTGGACCAGATTGGGTGGATGTACTACCCTGGGTCCTCCTCGGGATTAGGACAGTCCCCAAGGAGGACCTGCAGGCTTCATCAGTGGAGATGGTCACCACTTTCCCTGCCCGGTGAGTTTTTGAGCCAGACCCTGACACCATGGTCACCGACAAAAACCTGCTGGCAGACCTATGCAGGCAACTGGCCTTCCTAACTCCCGCACCACCGGCACGCCACGGCACCCGGCTGTTTCATCTCCCCATTGAGTTCGACTCAGCCCAGTTTGTTTATGTATGGAGGGGATCTCTAAGTGCACCGCGACAGCAACCATATGAGGGGCCACACAAAGTCTTGTTCTGGCAGAACCTTCACCCTGGATGTTGGGGGGAGAGAGGCACCTTTTACAATGGACTGCCTGAAAGTGGCCCATCTGGACATGTCACAGCTGTTGCAGATGGCAGCGCCCCAGCTCCGGGGCCGGCTGCCAAAGCAACAGGACGTGTTGCCAGTTCTGGGGGGGGGGGGGGTTGTGTGGCAGCGCACATCCTCATGGTGAACCGGCCCCACTTGTATCACCACGTGGTGGTGCAGCCATGGGGAAATGGCGTTGTCAGAGGTTTCTCTCTGACTCCAGCATCCCTTCCAGCGTGCACCCTGGGTTGGTGGGTAGAGAAGGGTGGTGGGGAGGGAGGGGTGATGGGTAGGGAGGGGTTGGTGGGCAGTGAAGGGTGATGGGGAGGGAGGGTTTGGTGGGGAGGAAGGGTTTGGTGGGGAGGGAGGGTTTGGTGGGGAGGGAGGGGATAATGGGGAGGTAGGGGGTGGTGGGGTGCGAGGGGGTGATGGGGATGGAAGGTATGATGGGAAGGGAGGAGGTGATGGGGAGGGAGGGGTGGTGGGGAGGGAGGGGTGGTGGGGAGGGAGGGGTGGTGGGGAGGGAGGGGTGGGTGGGGAGGGAGGGGGTGATGGGGAGGGAGGGCAACTATTTCCATTCATCGCGTCGCTGTGCAGGGGCGTCCCCCTGCATTTTGATGATCTCTTCTCTGTCTGGCATAGCTGGTCTGTTGACCAGTTGTTTGTTGTCCCCCGTGGGGATGAGCAGATGCCGTCCTTGTGCTGCATCTTTTACCACTTTGTCCGCAAATGCATTACCCTGGGTGACAGGATCCTTACCTACTAGTATGGGCGTTACATTTAATGAGAGCCAGGGAATTGGAAACGGAAATGGCTTCTATTAAGTTCAGGACAAAGAGTGAATTTTTGATCGGGATGCCTGAGGTTGTGAGGAATCCCCTGTATTGCCATAGAGCCCCAAATTGTGTGCCACCCCAAAGCATATTAGGTCGAATCATTCTGCCTGCTGCGTAGAGGTGTGTGCCTGGAAAGTGGCTGCTTTAATGATTTTAGACGTCCCTTAAGTAATAGCATACCCTGAATTTTTTTCTAACAACCGGGTTCGTTGATCAACGCTGAGTCGTCCACAAACCAGGTTTCCACTCTTGGTATTGGTGTGTCCTTTAAATCAGGTATCGTTCCTGCGAGAAGTTTATTGCTGTGGAGACGATCATGTTCAGGGTTGTCCAGTTCCATTGGTGGTGGTGGGGGTGGGCGCTGAGTAAGGCAGAAGGTTTGATCATAGTGCAATTGTAAAACGTCAAGTCGGGGTTTGACAGGAGTGAGATTTTGGAGTGGTTCAGCCTTGCCTGTTGTGATAGTACAGACCTATCACCAATATATATAGTTGCAGTGTCTAGAGTATGTAATAACTGCTTACAGCGATTGGCTGAGAGCTTAGCCACACCTACTGTCTGGGCCTTAAAGGGTTGTGTCCCTAGCCAGGTCGGATCATTCCGGACTGGTCGGCCACCTGTGAAGAGCTCCTGTCTTTTGCTAATAATAGCCTTGGTTTGGATCAACAAGTCTTTGGTTCTTTCTTTTTAAACTTTATTTAAAATTTTATGACATGAATAAAATAAAAATTACATTTAAAGAAATAATAAAAAATAAGATAATAAAAATTAGAATACTACATCATTAAACTACACAAATTAACCCCCCCAATAATTATAACACAACATTAATCATCTAATTTAAAATTAGTCCAACCCTCCCCCCCAAAATAAAGTGAAGAATTAATTAACAATATTGTAAATAAAATAGAAAAAAACCTCACTTACAAAAAAAGGATAAAACTTAGCAACAAAAAAAATTACTAACAACAAAAAAAATCAATACTAAAATAATACCCTTAAACATATATTTAAATCAAACATAATACATGTATTTAACAAATGAAATCCACTTTAAAACTAAGTTCAAATATTAAAATCATATATCAACCACATATCTGTTATTCAAAAAAATCATAATTAATAATACATAAATACAGAATTTCCATTAATACCAAGTTTCCTTTATAATTCATCGAGAGAACAAAAACATCCCTTAGAAAAACAATCAGATAAACTTTTTATTCCCTTCCCCTCCCCTTATATAAAAAAAGGAAAAAAGTTCAAACTCTTATAAAATTCTCCATATTCTTCATTTATAACATCTTCAAAATTCTCTATCGAAATTAACTTAATTTTATTAAACTCTTCTCCCTCAATGTATTTGTACTTAATTTTCTTCTTTTTCTTCTTATCACCTTTCCCCTCATCTTCCTCTTCATCTAATTCAACATCCTCAATTTTTGACTTATTTTCTGTGACATCATCTCTTAAAAAAGAAAGAGAAACCCCCCCCAAAAAAGAAAAAAACAAGAGAGAAAAAAACCCTCCTAATTCCCTCTCAATTACAATCAGAAAACAAAAAGTTAAAAAAAAATATTTATTTTTAAAAAATAATAAAAAAACCTTCACTTCTTAACCCAAAAATTAAAAAGAAAAAAAAACAGGTCGGAGGTCACAACTACCTCCTCCTGTTTAAACCGCCCAAAGCAGTAACTCCCCCAAAATATTGGGTGTGAGATAACTCACAGGTAGCTGATGACTTCTGGAAACTAGTGCCCACCCAGTTCCCTCTCCCAACTCCCATTTCATTAAACTATCATCATTATTTAAACTATTTAAACTCTTCTAAAAAAAAAAGATAAAAGATTTATTTTTTTAAATCAACGTTACCACTTCGATCACCATTGCTTCCATTTCTTTTAAAAAACTGGATCCCACCTTACATCTCTACTCTCTTTGGAGACCTTGAAGGACTACATCGTTCCTGAAACTGCATGATTGGTAGAGACTGAGCAAAGTCCATAACCTTTTTAGGATTGCCGAAGAACTTTGGCTAATTTCCAACCTAAAAAATCTTCAGTACTGCAGAATACCTAAATGTTCCCTTATGTCTTTTTTTCCACAACCGTTCTTTCACAGAATTAAATTCGCGTCGTTGAAACATAATTTCTTGACTCAAATCTTGATAGAAGAAAACAGGATTATTCTGAACCATCAAAGGAGATCTATTTTGCTGGGCATTTCTAATAGCCGTACGTAAAATTGTCTCTCTGTCACAATAGTTTAAACAACGGATCAAAACAGATCTTGGATTCTGTCCTGAAAAAGATTTTCTTCTTAAAACTCTATAAGCACGTTCCAGTATTAAACCTTCAGGGAATTTATCCTGTCCTAACACTCGTGGAATCCATTCAGTAAAAAGTTTTCTTGGATCTGGTCCTTCTATGCCTTCTGGCAAACCAACAATTTTCACGTTGTTCCGTCTAGATTGATTCTCCAAATAATCAACCTTTTTTGCTAAATTTTTATTTTGGATCTGCAATGTTTCAATTATTCTATTTTCATCTTGCAGTTGATCCTGTGCATCAACTAAACCTTGATCACACATTTCAAATCTTTCAATGGTTTCAAGCTTAAAAGCTCCATTAATGACTTCCGCCATCGCATTAATCTTGGAAATAAACAGGTTCACAAAATTAGCTAAGTGACTCGCTACAGAATATATCTTATCTTCAAGATCCTTAACAGACATTTCAACAGAAGTAGATTCAGGCATAATGGGGTCTTGCTGTTCCTTAGAGACCACGGGATCTTCTGTCCCTTCCCTTAATTTAGTATCTTTTCTAGCAGTTTGACTTTGTATAAAAATCCCTCTCAAAGTCCCCCCAGCAATGCCAGGAGACTGAAGATCAGAGTTATCTTTAAGCCAAATCTCTTTAATCATCTTCACTGAATCGATGTCTGGAAAAACCGTTGTAATTGAAGATGCATTTTGCAGCGCCACCACTATAGCAGTCGAATGACAACTCTTTAACTCTCCAGCTGGTGGCGCCCCAGCTGATTCAACTGTCAAAGCCTCAGCAACAACACCTGCAGTGGCCACCGTTCAAAACACTGGCACCCGTCCAGCCCCTTGTTCTGAAAGCTGTTGAGTGCGACCTTCAGAGAGCCTCACCGGCTTAAAACGAAGCTTCAATGCCGAACTCTGCACGTCCTCCTCTGGATCCATTCTACGTTGAGACCTGGCTTCTTGTAAACAAGTAGGCTCAGACAATTTCGCAAAATGTAGTTTTTTTAACAGTCTGTTGATATTTTCTTTTACCTTTTTTTTTGCATATAAACCATTACGCACTAATCCAACACCTCTTATTATTTATAAACTTTTAAAAGAACTTTAACGGGCACTTAAAGACAAAACAATACATCAGAGTCAGGAGAGGTCTGGAAGGCACGTCTGTTCCCTACGACATCTTGCCATGCCCCCCAAGTCTTTGGTTCTTTCGACGAGCTCTACAATTTTATTAGCAAAAATAATTTTTTTAAAAAGGGGTGGAGCATCTGACTCGGCCAGAAAAACTTGACATCGACCCACAGTCAGCTACAGCCTTCAAAGCCTTTAAGTTCTGGCTGTTGAACTTTGAAAACTTCCTTTCATTCTCTCCCTCTTTTTTTTCCTTCCCTTCTCCCTCTTCAGCCCTTCCACCCCAGGGTCAGTTCTCCAAGAACCAATGTATATAGTTACAGTATCTAGAGTATGTAATAACTGTGCTTACAGTAGCCACGCCTACTGTCTGGGCCTTAAAAGCATTTTGCTGCATTTGATTAAGTAACCATTCCTTTGAGGGGATTGTTTCAAGCTGAGGTGTTACAGTCAGTGTTTGCTTATTTCTAAAGACAGAAAAATGGTTATCATTGAATTGGCTTTCTATAATGAAAAGATATGGATTCGTGGCAAACATGATCAAAAGGGGCCTTTAAGACAGTGTTAGCCAAACTCTTGGCACATGTCAATGTTGCTTCCCCAGTGATCTCCATATTAATGATTTTGAACAGGGTTAGTTGAATTCCAGACACTAAAGCAGAGCCATCAGCGCCCTTGCTCGATCTGGAGGCTTTTGATGTTTCCACATTCTCTTTGACAAGCTTGTCGTGCCATCAGCTGTTTTTGGGTGGGAAGCCGTTTATGAATGGGCTGCGTCTGACAGCTGGTTATGTGTTATTCGGCAGAGGACCACGAGCTGGCTTTATGGAAGAGGTGATAACCATTTAAAAGTCTGCTCTATCTTTCAGAATACGGTTATAATAACATCTTAACTCTTATCCACAGCACATTCACTTCATTACATTGTCAACCAATACCACAGATCGGGTGGACAGTCAGAACCTTTGTCCTCACGATAAAGATGTCACATTCTAGAGGGTATGGAATGAAGATGAGAGAGGGAGAGAGGATGGAAAATTTAAAGGAGGTGTGCAGGAAAAGTTTTGATTTTGCAGAGAGCATGAACTGCCAGACAGAGGTAAAAGCACATATGACACTTGCTCTTGGTTTTTTAAAAGTTAACATTCCATATTTTATTAAAGGTTAAAGTAAACATTTTAGACCTATGATACAGTTTCTATGCAGAGGTGATAGGCACCATAATGTTGATGTTCTCAGTCAGGCAATGGAGATGGCCTAGGACATCAATTGACAGCAGCACTTTTTGCAGGCCACTGCCACTCAGTTCAAGATGTTTCTAAGGAGGATCCGCCATGGTCTTCTAGGTGGATCCTCCTCCCATGCGAATAGAACCGGATGTTCTCTGGGGTGACAGTGACCTGAACTTCCTGTGACTTGCAGGAAGATGGTGAAATTTTCGTCCTCTTCCTGGATCGTAGACATTTCTCGAACGGTGCAATGAGACGGGTAGTATACTGGGGAAATTTTATTTCCTCGATGCATTATAGATACCTGATAATCAGATAAACCGTCAACTTGCCCACTGCAAAGTGTTTATATATTTAATGGTGATTATGATGTCACTGAAACCAGCCAAAGAAAACCCAAAGAAAATCTCCTTTTAAGGTGTAAAAGCTGCCTGACATTACATTTCTACATGACTAGTTACTAGAGTTTAGACATGGTACAGATATTAAAATGTCCACCATAAACCATCTCACAATTCCAGCACTGAAACAGGCAGCCTGGCTCTTCTAGTCCAGGCCAAACACTTTCTCTCTTTTTTAATATTTCATTTAAAATCACAGAACATGAATTACTCCATTCCAGTACATATTGTTACAGAGTCCAGAGGACCCCAAAAACCAGCAGCAATAGATATTCACCACAACACAGGGTTACTTAAACAAAAGTAGTTTTTAATTATATTTGAAGAAGAAAACAGAATTAAACTTTAACTGATTCCTGTGAGAAACCCTGTTCACTGATGAAATCATTTCACAGAGTCAGTAGGTTTAATCAACGTTCATGCAAGAGTGGGTCTCCTTCAGAGAAGGCACACTCACTGTTATACAACAACCTTTTTTATACATTTCTTTGTGTTCATAACCACTCCTTTGTTAATTTAATTGGTCATTTAAATTAACAATGGCTGCAAGGGACCATGCAGTGTCGATTGCGGGCAGAAGTAGGCCGCTCCTCGTCTTAAAGCCCGTCCTTGTTTAATTCTCCCATTCCCCTGATTTTTGTGACCCCAACTCAATGTGCTGGTAAGATGCTTTGTCACATGTTCTTGTTTTTTTAATAGATAATTGTTGGGCGCTTTCAGTAGCCCCAATAATGACTCGGACAAAGACTGAGGGGAACGATAGGCTTTATTGTACTAGAGACTGCTGGCCCGGGTCCAAGGATAGGAAGGAGCGGGAAGGAGAGGGGACTTGACCTTTATGGCCCGGGGTCACATGGACAGGACTAAGGGACGAGCCAAGGTAGAAGGACGCCCGGAGGAGGGGCAGCCAGCACATACAATCATATCACTATAATCACCTGCCCCTTTAAAAAAATGGAACCCACCGGAACACAACCAACAACCAGGGGTGACACCACAACCATAGTAACAGCAACAACATGATTACAGCAGCAGTAGGACAAAACCCAGCAAACCAGGGTCCCACCATCAGATTGAGCAGGGGTGGCCAAACCACGGCCCGCGAGCCACATGCGGATCTTTCACCTTTAATATGCGACTTGCTGCCGGTCTCCAACCCTCCGACTCACGCTGCTGGTCACCCCTCACACCGGTCTCACCCCACCCAACTCTCCCTACCAGTCTCCCCCCCACCCTCGCCCGGCCAACTCGCGCTGCCGGTCTCCACCCCTACCTCGCCCGCACAAATTGCACTGCTGGTCTCCTAGCCCCCGCCCTGCTGACTTGCACTGCCGGTCTCCCCTCCCAACTCACCCGCATGACTTGAGTTACCGGTCTCCTCCACCTCTCACTAGGATGACTCGCGCTGCCGGTCTCCTCCCCCTTACCTGGTTGACTCGTGCTGCTAGTCTCCCCCCTTCTCGCCCGCACGACTTGCACTACTGGTCACCTCCCCCCTTGCCGGACAACATGCTTCCAGTCTCCCCTCCCTCGCCTGGTCGACTCGCACTGCCAGTTAGCCCCCACCCTCGCACGTACGACTCGTGTGGTGGGTTACCCCCCCCGCGCACCTCGCCAGGCCGACTCGCAATGCTGGTCTCCCTCCCCCACACCTGGCTGACTCTCCCTGCCGGTCTCCCTAACCTCGACCGACAGACTCGCGATGCCGGTCTCCCCCCCCCCCACCCTTCGCCCATCCTACTCTCCCTGCCAGTCTCCCCCCACACTCACCCGCACGACTCACGCTGTGGGTCACCCCTCACCTCACCCAGCCAACTTGCGATGCCAGTCTCCCCCCCACCTCATCTGGCCGACTCTCGCAGCCGGTCTCCCCTCCCCTAGCCCGGATGACTCGTGCTGCTGGTCTCCCCCCCCCATCTCACCCGGCTGTCTCTCGCTACCATTCTTACCCCCCCCCCCCACCACCGCTCGCTTGGCCAACTCACGCTGCCAGTCTCGCCCCACCCCTCGCCCTGCATGTCTCACCCCCACTATCACCCGGCCAACTCTTGCTGCTCGTCTCCACCCCCCTCGCCTGGCCGACTCACGCTGCCAGTTGCATCACCCTCCCTCACCCGACCGACTCGCACTGGCGGTCTCCTCCCCCCCTCGCCCTTCTGACTTGCTCTGCTGGTCTCCCCCCTCCTCATCCGGCCAACTCTCCCTGCCAGTCTCCCGCCACCCTTGCCCGGCTGATTCGCGCAGCTGGTCTCCCCCCGTCACCCGGATGACTCCCCCCCTCGTCCACATGACTCGCACTGCAGGTCACACCCCCACCTCGCGCAGCCAACTCTCGCTGCTGGTCTCCACCCCTCGCCTGGCCGACTCGTGCTGCCGGTCCCCCCCTCGCACGGCCTACGCGCGCTGCCGGTCTCCACCCCCCACCTTCGCTTGGCCGACTCACGCTGCTGGGCTCCCCACCCCCTTGCCTACCCGACTTGTGTCTTTAATAGCCTGATATTTGTAGCATTGTATTTTAGTCATAAAAAGGTATGATTTTAATAAGACTAATTTTGTAAGGTGGAAATCTGATTAAAATATCTCTCCTTTTTTTGGTTTCAATTTTTAACATGTTTGTGTCTTTGTGATTACTGAAATTAATACAAATTAACAGATTAGAAACTGCAGGCATGAATATGATTGCATTTAACATGCTTTTCTGAACATTGATATAATGTTTTTGTTACAAAATGTGGATGTAACAATGTAAACGACTGTGGGAATTTTGTTCTTCTCCTGCGACTATCAAGCATCTGAGCTTTATTGTTTGTGGCTCTTAAAGCAAGTTTGGCCACTGTTATAGATAGAGAATTTAGGTTAAAAAGGGCTTAAGTTAAAATGTGATGATTAATCATAAAAGGGGAAGCCAGAATAGACAGGGAGCTTACCATAAAAGTTCAGCTAGACAATGTTATAACAAACAGAGATTTTCATGGTCACAGAGAGACATATAGGAGCCAAAGATTGATAAAAAGAGTGAGAAACAGAATTTAGTGTGTGTAGAGTTCGTAGTGTACGTGACAAACATGATAATTACAAATGCAAGTGTACTTAGGATGATTTTGCAAAAACTAACCAATTAAAACAGTGTTAAAAAGAAGGGGAAGGACAAACAAAAAAAGGTATAAAAATCAATGCACTGTATGTATCGGGGCTTGACTAGGCGAGAAGCCAGTTGAGTCCAACTCTGCAGACTTGTAAATAAAGCTTGTCGTGTCATCAATTTTAAAGAGACTCATGTGTGAGAATTTGTACTTCTGACAGCCACTCTTGAGCTTGAGGGTAAGCCGCTCAGGCGGCCTCCTTTGTCTGCCGGACCGCCGTAGGGCCGGCGTGTCCGTATGGTGCTCCTCCGGGGAGGGGACTGACGGGAGCGTCCACTGCAGGGACTGTCTGAAAAGGGGTGTCAGCGGTGTACTCCCGGACTGCTGGGAAGGTCCTCTGCTGTTGCATGCGGGTAGATGCCTGGATGTCTGGCTGCAAGGCAGGCAGCTCAGACTCCAGGGTCATGCTCTGATGCTGCACGATTGGGTGCGCGGCATGGTCAGTAGCTGGTAAGGCGGTCTCAGGGTCTTCAGCCCTTGCCAGGTCTCGTATTGGCACAGTGTCCTCGTGGCCATCCAGGTACCTCACAAAGGTGTATTGAGATTTTGCATGTATGACGTGCTTCTGAAGCAGAACCGGCCCTGGGGTGGTCAGCCAGGGAGGGAAGGAGGAACATTTGCCAATCTTCTAGGAAACGCAAAGAGGCATTCATGCGGGGTGGTGTTAGTAGTAGTGCTTAGTAAAGATCAGATGGCATGGAGGGCTTTGGGGAAGATGTTCTGCCAGCGGGATACTGGCAAATATTTAGATCTGAGGGCCAGGGGCGTCGCCTTCTAGACGGTGCCGTTCTCCCTTTCAATTACCTTTGGGGTTATAGCTGGTGGTCCTGCTGGTGGCTATGCTTCTGGCAAAAAAGTACTGATGCAGCTCTTCATTCATGAATGAGGTCCCCAGGTCACTATGGATGTAGTCAGGGTACCTGAACAGAGTGAAGATACTGCTCAGGGCCTTGATAACCGTAGCTGAGGTCATATCCGGGCAGGGGGTTGCAAAGGGGATTCTGGAGAATTCGTCCACTACCGTCAGGAGGTAGGGGTTCCTATTTGTTGTCAGGAGGGGGCCCTTGAAATCGATGCTGAGTCATTCGAAAGGGTGGGCGGCCTTGATGAGGTGTGCCTTTTCTGGCCAGTAGAACTGAGGCTTACACTCAGCACAGATTTGGCAGCATCTGGTCGTGGACTGGAAATCCTCTATGGATTATGGGAGGTTTCGCATTTTGATGAAATGATACAACCTCGTGACTCCGGGGTGACATAGGTGGTCATGGAGGATCAGGAGAGGGTCGAAATGCATGCTGGTGCACGTCCCTTGGGATAGGGCATCCGGGGGGTCATTGAGCTTACCCGGCTGGTACAAGCTTCATAGTTGTAGGTGGAAAATTCTATCCTCCATCTTCAGAATCTTGCCATTCTTGATTTTACGTCGTTGTTTGGCACTGAACATGAAGGCCACTGCTCTCTGGTCAGTCCACAGGGTAAATCTTTTACCGGCCATGTATTGTCACCAGTGGCACACCGCCTCAACGATCACTTGAGTCTCCTTCTCAATGAAGAAGTGCCGGAGTTCGGGACTGTGCAAGGTGCGAGAAAAATGGGACCAGCCTGCCTGCCTGGTTTAACGTGGCAACCAGTGCGACATTGGAGGCATCACTCTCCACCTGAAAGGCGATAGATTCATCCACGGCATGCATCGTGGCCTTAGCGATGTCTCCTCTAATTTGGTCAAAAGCAGCCTGGGCCTCCGCCGATAATGGGAAGGTGGTCGTACGAATTAGGGGGTGGGTCTCATCAACGTAGCTGGGCACCCATTGATCATAATATGAAAACAGCCCCAGGCACCTCTTAAGTGCCTTCAGGGAATTTGGGACAGGGAACTCAATGAGGGGTTGCATGAGGTCTGGTTTGGGGGCAATGACACCATGTGCCAGGATGCATCCAAAAAGGCCAGGTGCTCCATGTTGAACACGAATTTGTCCTTGTTGTACGTCAAGTTGAGGGACTTGTGGCTGTGGATGATCAGCAGTGGTTGGGGGTCCCGGAATGCCATCATCATGCTCCTGAACTGACTCTGAAAGTCGAGGCCCAGGAGGATCAGCGCGCTGAGGTGAGGCAAAATTAACAATACAAAATCGTTATAACACTCCCCCCCCCCTCCCCCAACCCACCACCATAAGCGATGCTACACAATACCCCCAGATACTGGTCTGTTGGTCCCTTGCAGCCATTGAAACCATCCCGGTCTTGGGTCGGACTGGTAGGGAGAGTCTCTGGACCATATCGGGGTGCACAAAGCTTTCCGTGCTGCCACTATCAAAAAGACAGTTCGTTTTATGCCCATTCACCTTGATCCACATCATGGAGTTCGAGATCGGGTGAGGACTGGGTTGATTCAGGGTGACTGATGCAGGATAGGCATCCCTTCATCATCATTGTTGGCAGGGAGGCCTTCCCAAGATGGTGACCTCCATGTTGACCACGCAGTGTTCGATGAAGAAAAAGGTGGAAATGGAGTCGTGGCGGTCGGATGTGACATCATCGGGGCAGTAGGCCGAGGTGCTGAGGTTGGGAGTGATGGCCGACAAGATGGCACACCCCCTATCGTGCACATGGTCAGCACCAGAAGGTCCTCGGGAATGCACGCCATGCTGCTCCCAGACTGTGGTTGGGACCTGCAGACTTTCTGGTAATGGCCCCTCTTCCCGCAGACTGAAAATGTAGCCCTCCTCGCAGGGCAGAGGCATCGCAAATGCTTGGACTGCCCACAGAAGTTGGGAGATGGCCTACTTCTGCCCGCAATCGACACTGCATGGCACTGGGCTGAGTCTAAAGTTCTGATTGAGTCAATAGCCTTTTGAATGGGAGCAAGTCCTCCTCGAGGAGTCGTTGCCAGATATAATCCGATCTCAGACCCGACACGCAGGCATCTCAAATCAGTTCTTCCACGCACTGGGTCAAGGATATAGTGGCCGTGGGTTCCCCCAGTCTTTTCCTAGTGTGACCAGGAACCGGACAAACTCTTCAATGGACTCACCAGGCTGTTGTTTTCTGGACGCCTGAAGGTAATGGGAGTATACCATGTTCACTTTAGTCTTGTACAGCGCCCATAGCTCAACCATCACCTCGTTGTAGGTTACACTTCCTTGAATGGTCAGTAAGGCCTACTGGCTGACTTATGCCTGAGGATTTTTAACTTCTTGTCAGAGTCGACCACCTCAGCAGCAGTGTCGAGGAAGTTATTGAAGCAGTTCATCCACTGCTCAAAGAGCACCGAAGCACCTGGAACTTGGGGGTCAACTTCTAGCCATTCTGGGTGCAGCAATTTCTCCATTACCAGAGACCTCCAAAATCTAGTACAATAAATTGTTGGGGGCTCTTAGTAACCCCAATAATGACTCGAACAAAGACTGGGAACGAAAAGTTTTATTGTACGAGAGACTGCTGGCCTGGGTCCAAGTCTAGGAATGAGTGGGAAGGAGAGAGGACTCGATCTTTATGGCCCAGGGTCACATAAGCAGGACTAAGGGAGGAGCCAAGGAAGAAGGATGCCTGGAGGGAGGGGCAGCCAGCACATACAATCATATCACTACAATCAAGTTGACCTTGCCTGCAATCTCTTGCAGGAACTGTTCTTCCTTTGTATTCTAGCTGACACCCCCCATCCCCCCCACCCTCCCCCCAACCTTTCTTCTCTCATGTTTTGTCTCTGTGCAGACATTTTTAACACTGATTATTACATTTTGCTGAAACATCACTTTGGATAATTCTCATAATTCCTTGACTGAGGCATGCTAGGTCTCCATGCATGTTCTGCCCACATCAGGCCCACGTTATGAAGGACACCTGGCCCTTTGAACGCCTCAGTATTGACTTCAAAGGCCCCCTGCCTTCCATGAACTGGAACGTCTACTTCCTCGCAGAGATAGATGAGTACTCCCATTTTCCCTTTGCCATCCCGTGACCAGACACCTCCACAGTCACCTTCATCTGACACAGATCTTCACTCTGTTCGGATACCCGCCTTCATCCACAGTTACTGGGGGTCCAGCTTCATAAGTGAGGAGCTGTGCCAGTACCTGACAGCGAGGGGCATCGCAACTAGTCGCATGATTAATTACAACCCGAGGGGCAAAGGGCAGGTGGAACATGAGAACAGAGTGATCTGGAAGTCATTTTTCCTGGCCCTTAAGCCAAAAGACTTGTCCGTGGACAACTGGCAGGATGCTCTCCCCACCAACCCCTCACTCCCCACCAACCCCTCCCTCCCCATCACCCCTCCCTCCACACCAACTGCTCCCTCCACAGCACCCCTCCCACCCCATCACCTCCTCCCTCACCACCAATTCCCCTCCCCATCACACCCTCCCTGCCCACCAACACTTCCCCATCACCCCCTCCCTCCTCACCAACCCATCCATCTCCATCAACACCTCCCTCCCCACCAACACCTCCCTTCCCACCAACCCCTCTGTCCCCATCACCCCTCCCTCATTATCACACCCTCCCTCCCCACCAACCACTCCGCCCACAGCACCTCTCCCTCCCCATCACCTCCCTCCACACCAATCCCCTCTCCTTCCCCACCACACCCTCCCTCCCCACCACACCCTCCCTCCCCACCAACCCTCCCTCCCCATCACCCCTCCCTCCCCATCACCCCTCCCTCCTCCCCAACCCATCCCTTCTCTCTACATCCTCCCCACCATCACCTCATCCTCCTCACCAATCCCTCCCTCCCCATCATCCCTCCCTTCCCAGCACCCCTCCCTACTGAGCACACCTCCCTTCCCTCCATCACCTCTTCCTCCTCACAACCCCTCCCTCCCCACCACACCCTCCCTCCCCACCTTCACCTCACCCTTCCCACCATCACACCTCCCTCCCTCCCCATCACCCCTCCGTCCCCACCAAACACTCCTTACCCAGCACCCACTTCCTCCCAAGTCAACCTAAAAGAAAAAAGAGGAAAAGGAGCTTATAATATAAATCTGAACCAACCGCCGTGAAACTGTGAATCTCCACCAGGACGAGCTATTGAGAACTTTTGTTTTCCAACCAACCTCTTGTAAATATTGGCTCCATATTTTCAAAGCCAAAGTGATATTTATCATGTAAACGATGTTATTTTTCCAGAGGAATAGAAGATCTCATTTCGAGATCCCAACTCTGCATCCCCAAATCCATCCCCATCTCCGAATCATGGCTACACATTTCCTTGAAACACCTGAAGTTGATCATAAAAATTCAATTTGATACATTGTAAACCTTCATTTTTATCTATATATTTCCCATCAAAATTAACATTGGATCCAGTGGAAGTTTAACCTTAATATTTTCTCCAAAAATACTTTAATTTATATCCCAAATGGCTGCACCTTAAGACACAGCCAAGTCAAATGACAAAAAGAACCTATCTCTTTACCACATCTAAGACATAATTTTGAAAATATTAAATCTTTTTAATTTTTGAGGCGTTAAATAGAGTTGATGTAAAAATTGATATTGTACAAATCTGTATGTAACATTAATAACTTGAGTTGTAGCCCTGGGAGTTTAAGCTCTGTCTTTATTGAGGCTGGAAACTCTCCTTTTATACAGTTGGAGTTCCTGCCATTTGGTTGATTGGCAGACATCAGCCGGATGAATAACATAAATGGGATTCTCGCCCACGGGAACATTCTTCCCCAGCCTGGTGTTGCTCTGTTATTGGGCAGCCTGGCCAGGCCCCATTTTAGGGCTGCCAGTCTTGTACTGCCCCAGCTTCCAACCGTGCTGGTTCGTGATGCTGGGGATCACATTAGTGAGTTATGCCACTGTTTATTACCGCCCATTGTGCCGGCCTGATCTCCGCAGTTGTGGGCCACCATTATCTTTACATAAAATTTTCCAATCATTTTGATCTATTGTTCTGCCTCAAACATTTTCCCACTTTCATCTTGATTTATACAATTGTGTGTGAGAGTCTGTGAGTGCATTAATGAGTGCATGTGCATGTGTACATGAGTTTGTGCACAAGTTCATGAGTATGCAGGCGTATGTATGTCTGTGTACTTGTGCGCATTTGTCCGTGTGTGTGTGTGTGTGTGTGTGTGTGTGTGTGTTTGCACGCATGTGTGTGTGTCTGTTCATTTGTGTGTGCACATGAATGTGTGTGCATGTTTGTATGCGGGTGCATGTGTGCAATAATCCTGCATGCCTATGTGCGAGTGTGTGCAGGAGTGGGTGAGTGTGTACGCATGTATGCATGTGTACATCTGTATGATTGTGTGTGTGTTTGTGTGTGTGTGTTTATGCATTCACATGTGTGTGTGTAATGGAGAGGCAGCGTCCAACACTGGGTGGTGCTGCTGCGCTCATGTTTGAAGGACCCTTGTGATTGGCCCACCTAAATCACTAGGAGTTTCAGTCCAGGCAGCCCGGCCAGACTCAGCCCTGACCTTCACCCAATTGGCCCACCTAAATCACCAGGAGCTGCAGTGCAGGCAGCCAGGCCAGACTCATCCCTGACCCACATTGTGGACTGCACTGAGCTCGGCACAGAAGGGATCAGCCACCTTCATGAGCAGGACATGTCTTTCCCACAAACCCAGAAGCTGGCTCCAGAACTGGTCGAAATACCACCCTCCCCTGTGCCCCTTTGACTCCCTCGACCCACAACAAAGGACACAAGACTGGGTCACAGGCTGCTTGAGCTGCTGGAAAGGGGGTAAACAATACTGGAAGGCAGTGGCTCTCCACTCTACTCTGATTCATGGGCAGTGGCCAATGGCATGGCGGTGTGGATGGCCTGATGGCATGAGAGATCTCTGGAGACAGCACCATGGGCAGCTGCTCTGAGACCAAACCCCCACAGGGAGATCACAGTTCACCACGTAGACACCCACACCCGCAACACCACAGAGGAGGCAGCGCACATCGTGGCCGTGGACCAAGCTGCCCAAAGATGCACTGTCTCCACCTCCCCACCAGACACTGACAATGGGACACTGACTGACTGGGCACACTGCAAAAGCAGCCACCTAGGGGCTGACAGCACATGACGATGGGCAGAACAGTTCAGGGTCGCTCTCACCCTGGATCAGTGCAAAACCGACATGCACGACTGCTCCATCTGTCAGCGGGTAAAGTCAAGGGGATGACATATTTGCCGTGGCATGGGAGCAGGTCGTGTATGGCAGATCAACGATATTGGACTGCTCCCACGCCAAGGTAAAACACTTGGCTTCGAGCCATTGGCCACAGCAGTCAACGGGGCCCAGCCTGCCCCAAGTGATTGGCCCTCCCAGCACTGCCCCCAGAACTATAAAGGACCATGTGTCCCTTTATTCTGCCTCTTTCAACTCCTCGTGGCTCATAAGTTGCACCTTCCACACTGGGTTGGGGTGAGTCTCGAGGTCAGGTAGCAAGAGCCATGTCCAAGGGGTGGGTGCTCATAGTATCACCTTGATCCTGAATGTTGAATGTGTCCATTCATGTAATTTCCCCCAGTCTCTGTCAGTTTCTCCCTCCTTATTGGAAGTGTATATTTACCTCCTGAGTTCTCTGTGTGTAGAGGTTTGCCTAACATATCGACCCTGTTGTCCTGTTTCCATTCCCGAAATAAATGTGTGCTTTGTACCTCCGCTTTGGTCTGCTTCTTAACCTGTGGGACCCACACGAACCTGACAACAATGGAGGAGGGGAAGCAAAGTATTTTATCAATAAATGGAGAGTCAAATCACTAGAAAAAAAGACAGATACATCCGATCAGAATGTGGCAAGAAATTAATGTATGTTTAGGGAAAAAAGGTAGGGATCTCAATAAAAGCACCAGTGTATCAAAATGTGTTATTGCCTATGAACAGAGGCAATAGAATATTAAATTTGTGTTATAACAGAGGTATAAGATATTTTGAAGACTGCTACACAGAAGAAACGTTTATGTTCTTCAAACAATTAAACCCAAATACGGAGTGGCCAGTGGAACCTTCTTCTGTTTTCTCCCACTTAGATCGTTCTAAGAGAAAGATGGGGACCAACGTTGACCCCACCTAAAATTTGTGAAATGGAACAAAGAGTCTGGGTGGGGAATACACCCAAATTTATCAATGAAATGTACGATGCTCTCCAGAGAGAAAATTCAAAACCAAGATAGCAGAGGTCAGGAGAAAGATGGGAGTTGGACTTGGATGTGACGATTTCAGAAAGAAGATGTTCAGATTGGTGTAAGGACAACATGACATCAATTAGAAATGCAGGATATGGACTGGTTCAGTCTAATATTTTACACCAATTCTATCTTACCCCAGAGAAATGACCTAAATATCAGAAATGTGTTTCAGATGTGGGAAGGAGATTTTATAGACATAAAATATAATATGGGGAAAAGGATTTATATAAATCAAAACAAAGATGGAAAGAAGATTTAAATATACAAATTCAAGAAGAAATAGGGTCAAGATTGTGTCAAGAGTGTTACAAATATGATTAATGCCAGATATAAAATACAATTTTCTACATCAATTCTGCTATACTCTATATAAATTAAATGGACTTATCTCTAATTATTCCGAGAAATGTTTTCAATGTAATGAGGTGATCGGGACTTTTTTTTCCATTCGGTTTGGAGCTGTGTAGAAGTGGAAGAAATTTGGAAGGATTTCAATATATTATTAGGACAAATTATGAAGAAAAAAATACAAAAGGGCACGAGAATATTTGTGCTTGGTCATATATATGAAGCAGATATAAAACTGAAGTTGGATAAATATCAAACAAACTTTCTAAGTCTAGCAATAGCAGCAGTGAAGAAATGTGAAGCAATAATGTGGAGAGCAGAGAATTTTGTAACAAGGGATGGAACATTGAAATGCAAAACTGTGTCACCATGTAACCATATAACAATTTACGGAGTGGAAACAGGCCATGTCGGCTTTCGAGTTCGCACCAGTTCACTAGAACAACTCTACTTGCTCAATCCTCCTGCTCTCCGCCAATATCCCTCCAAACCCCTCACCTCCATGTACACATCCAACCTTCTCTTAAATGACAGAAGGGACCCTGCCGCAACTATCTTATTTGGAAGATCATTCCATTCTGCCACTACTCTCTGAGTGAAAAAGCATCCTCTAATATTTCTCCTAAAGTTTTGCCCTCTTACCCTTAACTCATGGCCTCTTGTTCCAATCTTCCCTGCCCTCAGGGGAAAGAGTCTGTTTATGTCTAGTCTATCTATTCCTTTCATAATTTTAAATACCTCTATCGAGTCCCCTCTCAGTCGTCTACATTCCAATGAATAAAGTCCCAGGCTCCTTAATCTCTCCCTGTAATCCAGATGCTGTCAGCCAGGCAACATCCTTGTAAATCTTCTCTGCACCCTCTTCACCTTATCTATATCCTTCCTATAATTTGGAGACCAGAACTGAGCACAGTTCTCCAAACCTGGCCTCACCAATGCCTTAAACAGCTGCAGCATCACCTCACAGCTCTTACACTCTATTCTATGATTTATGAAGGCCAGCATACCATATGCCTTCTTAACCACCCTGTCTACATGGGAATCCACCTTCAAGGAACTCTGTACCATAACTCCAAGATCCCTCTGTTCATCTGCAGTCCTCGACACCCTCCCCTTAACTACATATGTCCTATTTTGATTATTTTTTCCGGAATGCAGCACCTCACACTTGTCAACATTAAATTCCATCTGCCATATTTCAGCCCACTTTTTCAAACAAACCAAATCCTTCCTCACTATCCACCAGTCCCCCTATTTTCATATCGTCTGCATATTTGCTTACCAAGTTAACCACCTCCTCATCCAAATCATGAATATAAATGATAAACAGGGGGCCCAGTGCCGATCCCTGAAGCATCCCGCTTGTCACAGGCTTCCATCCTGACATATAGTTGTCCACCATGACTCTGCTGTCTATCTCACAGCCACCTCTGAACCCATCTCACTATCTATTAATCCCTAGTGACTGAACCTTCCTAACTAACCTTACGTGCGTAACCTTATCAAAAGCCTTGCTAAAATTCAAATAGATCTTGTCAACCACCCTACTTTCATTCACTTTTCTTGTCACCTCTTCAAAAAACTCAACAAAAATAGTCAAACATGACTTTCCCTTCACAAACCTATGGTAGGTGCCCCTGATCAATCACTGCTTATCCAGATATTTGGACATACTATCTTGAAGAATACTCTCCATAACCTTCTCCACAACCGAAGTCAAACTTACTGGCTGATAATTACTTGGCCTACACCTACTGCCTTTTTTGAACAACGGAACTACATTTGCAACCCTCCAATCCTGCGGCACCACACCCTCCTCCAGTGATCTTTGAAAATTCACTGTCAGTGCCCCCGCTATTTGTTCCCTGACTTCCCTTAAAGTCCTGGGAAAAATCCCATCAGGACCAGGAGACTTATCCACCCTAATTGACCCTAGAAGCTCCAAAACTCTCACTTTATTAATCCCTGTCCTTTCCATAACTAATCCCTTTGCCTCCCTTATCTCAATGCCCCTTTCCCTTGTGATACGGACGAGAAAAAAATTGTTCAATATTTCTCCCATTTCATATGATTCTTGACATAGTTCACTGGTCTCATCATCCAGTGGACTGTTCACATATCTGTAAAAACCCTTAGGGTTCACTTTCGCCTTATTAGCTATGGACACTTCATACCTTCTTTTTGCCTTTCTAATTTCCCTCTTAAGGTTCTTCCTGCAATCTAAGTAACGAGCATACATCTCCTAAATCCCTTGTTTTTTTATATTTGGTATAGGCTTCCCTCTTGTCCCGAACCAACTTCTTAATTTCACCGGAAAATCACGGCTCCCTCGAACCTTTAATCTTCCCCTTTGGCCTGACTGGAACATAAAGATTCTATACTCTCAAAATCTCACCCCTAAATGCCCCCCAAATTTCCTCTACACCCTTTTCGGCAAAAAGATTAGCCCACACAACTCTCTTCAAATCCCTTCTCATTTCTCCAAATCTGGCCTTACCCCACTCGAAGAACTTCAACCTCAGACCCGACCTATTCCTTTCCATCATTAAGCTAAAGCTAATGGACCTATTTTTCTTGGAGCTGTCTGAGGGCAAAGACCATGTCAGTAGTTCCTCTGTTTGCGCGAAAGCCGCACTGTGATTCTGGGAGAATATTCTCGGCGACACTAGGTATTATTCTATTTAGTAGAATCCTAGCGAAGATTTTGCCTGCAATGGAGAGCAACGTGATTCCCCTGTAGTTTGAGCAGTCTGATTTCTCGCCTTTGTTTTTGTACAGGGTGATGATGGTGGCATCACGAAGATCCTGAGGCAGTTTTCCTTGGTCCCAACAAAGCTTGAAAAACTCATGCAGTTTGGCATGCAGAGTTTTGCCGCCTGCCTTCCAGACCTCTGGGGGGATTCCATCCATACCTGCTGCTTTGCCACTTTTCAGTTGTTCGATTGCCTTATATGTCTCATCCAGGGTGAGGACCTCATCCAGCTCTAGCCTTAGGGGCTGTTGAGGGAGCTGGAGCAGGGCGGAATCTTGGACTGAGCGGTTGGCACTGAAAAGTGATTGGAAGTGTTCTGACCATCGGTTGAGGATGGAGATCTTGTCGCTGAGGAGGACTTTGCCGTCTGAGCTGCGCAGCGGGCTTTGGACTTGGGGTGAGGGGCCGTACACAGCCTTTAGAGCCTTGTAGAAACCCCTGAAGTCGCCAATGTCCGCGCTGAGCTGGGTTCGTTTGGCGAGGCTAGTCCACCACTCATTTTGGATCTCCCGGAGTTTGCGCTGAAGATGGCTGCATGCACGACGGAAGGCTTGTTTCTTCTCTGGACAGGACGGCTTTGTATACGCTTATCTTTGTGAGGCTCCTGGATTTCCTGGCTGTTTTCGTCAAACCAGTCCTTGTTTTTCCTGGAGGAGAAGCCCAGTACCTCTTCAGTGGATTGCAGTATGGTAGTCTTCAACTGATCCCAGAGGGTTTCAGGGGACGGGTCCGTGAGGCGGGTTGCATCGTCGAGCTTTGCTTTGAGGTTTGCCTGGAAGTTTCCTCTCGCTTCGTCTGACTGCAGGTTTCCAACATTGAACCTCTTTCTGGGGGCTTTACTGTTCCTGGGCTTTGGCTTGAAGTGAAGGTTGAGCTTGCAGCGAACCAGCCGGTGGTCAGTGTGGCATTCCGCGCTAGGCATGACCCTGGTGTGGAGCACATCTCGTTTGTCACTTTCTCGCACCAGGATGTAGTCCAGGAGGTGCCAGTGTTTGGACAGACAGCTCCAAGAAAAATGCAGAGAACAAAACAAAGGACTCTACATCACCTTTGTTGACCTCACCAAAGCCTTCGACACCGTGAGCAGGAAAGGGCTTTGGCAAATACTAGAGCGCATCGGATGTCCCCCAAAGTTCCTCAACATGATTATCCAACTGCACGAAAACCAACAAGGTCGGGTCAGATACAGCAATGAGCTCTCTGAACCCTTCTCCATTAACAATGGCGTGAAGCAAGGCTGTGTTCTCGCACCAACCCTCTTTTCAATCTTCTTCAGCATGATGCTGAACCAAGCCATGAAAGACCCCAACAATGAAGACGCTGTTTACATCCGGTACCGCACGGATGGCAGTCTCTTCAATCTGAGGCGCCTGCAAACTCACACCAAGACACAAGAGAAACTTGTCCGTGAACTACTCTTTGCAGATGTTGCCGCTTTAGTTGCCCATTCAGAGCCAGCTCTTCAGCGCTTGACGTCCTGCTTAGAGGAAACTGCCAAAATGTTTGGCCTGGAAGTCAGCCTGAAGAAAACTGAGGTCCTCCATCAGCCAGCTCCCCACCATGATTACCAGCCCCCCCACATCTCCATCGGGCACACAAAACTCAAGACGGTCAACCAGTTTACCTATCTCGGCTGCACCATTTCATCAGATGCAAGGATCAACAATGAGATAGACAACAGACTCGCCAAGGCAAATAGCGCCTTTGGAAGACTACACAAAAGAGTCTGGAAAAACAACCAACTGAAAAACCTCACAAAGATAAGCGTATACAGAGCCGTTGTCATACCCACACTCCTGTTCAGCTCCGAATCATGGGTCCTCTACCGGCATCACCTACGGCTCCTAGAACGCTTCCACCAGCGTTGTCTCCGCTCCATCCTCAACATCCATTGGAGCGCTTTCATCCCTAACGTCGAAGTACTCGAGATGGCAGAGGTCGACAGCATCGAGTCCACGCTGCTGAAGATCCAGCTGCGCTGGATGGGTCACGTCTCCAGAATGGAGGACCATCGCCTTCCCAAGATCGTGTTATATGGTGAGCTCTCCACTGGCCACCGTGACAGAGGTGCACCAAAGAAAAGGTACAAGGACTGCCTAAAGAAATCTCTTGGTGCCTGCCACATTGACCACCGCCAGTGGGCTGATAACGCCTCAAACCGTGCATCTTGGCGCCTCACAGTTTGGCGGGCAGCAACCTCCTTTGAAGAAGACCGCAGAGCCCACCTCACTGACAAAAGGCAAAGGAGGAAAAACCCAACACCCAACCCCAACCAACCAATTTTCCCCTGCAGCCGCTGCAACCGTGTCTGCCTGTCCCGCATCGGACTTGTCAGCCACAAACGAGCCTGCAGCTGACGTGGACTTTTACCCCCTCCATAAATCTTCGTCCGCGAAGCCAAGCCAAAGAGAAAGAGAATGGACCTATGATCACTAGATCCGGTTCTCCCTAACGCTCACCTCCGTCATTGCATTCCCAAACAACAAATCTAACACTGCTCCCCCTCTGGTTGGCATCTAAACATATTGCTGCAAAAAGCAATCCTGAACACAATGCATAAATACTAAGCCATCCTGCCCTTTTACTGACTGCGTTTCCCAATCGATGTTTGGAAAATTGAAATCCCCAACCAACACCACCCTATTTCTACTGCATATCACACCTATTTCCTTGCCCATTTGCTCTTCTAGTTCCCTTTCCCCATTTGGAGGCCTATAATATACCCCCAAAGTGCTCCAATAACCTCACCCTTCTTATTTTTCAGCCCTACCCACACTGTCTCCCTCGACAAGCCCTCCAGTCTATCTTGCTGTAATATCCTCCCTGACAAGTAATGCCACACCTCCCCCTCTTAATTCACCAACTCTGTCACATCTAAAGCAGCAAAATCCTGGAACATTCAACTGCCAGTCACAACCTTCCTTCAACCACGTCTCGCTAATGGCCACAACATCATAATGCCACAAGTCAATCCACACCTTTAGCTCATCCATCTTCCTTACTATGCTCCTCGCATTAAATACATCTCAGGGATCTCCTACATCCTACCTAGTCTCTTTCCTTAGCAGACAAACCCTCACCCTGCTGTCCTGCCTAACTTGAAACCCTGTCCCCAACCATACTAGTTTAAATTCCCCCTGACAGCCCTAGCAAATGTCCCTGCAAGGAGACTGGTCCCTCTGGGATTAAGATGTAACCCATCATTATGGTATAGGTCCCATCTTCCCCAAAAAAGGTCCCAATGGTACAAGAACTTGAAACCCTGTCTCTTACTCCACCCCTTTAGCCATGTGTTTAACTTCCACCTAATCCTATTTCTGCCCTCACTGTCACATAGCATAGGAGGCAATCCAGAGATTACTCCCTTAGTGGTCCTCCTTTCAAGCTCCCTACCCAACTCCCTATCCTCATTCTGCAGGACCACTTCCATCTTCCTTCCAACATCATTGGTACCAACCTGTACCACAACCTCACACTCCTTACCCTCCCCTTTTAGGATGTTCTGAATGCGCATAGTCATATCCCTGGCACCAGGGAGGGAAACCACCATCTGGTTTTCCTTATTGCATCCACAAAAACCTCTGTCTGTCCTCCTAACCATTGAATCCCCTATGACTATCGCCCTTTTCCTTTTATCCCTACAGAGGTTGACACCACACCTCTACCCACCATAGTCTGACTATCCCCCTCCACAGTACTCAAGGTGGAGTACTGATTTCTGAAGATTTCAGACTCGGGTGCTTGTACATGAACCTGACCCCTCCCTTTCCTCCTCCTAACGGTAACCCACTGCCCCTTCTCCTGTGGGCCCCTGTGCGACCACCTGCCTGTAGCTCTTGTCTACGATAGTCTCATTCTCCCTAACCAGAGTGAGGTCATCGAGCTGCAGCTCAAGTTCCCTTAGGTGCTGCAGCTCAGCCCACTTTGTGCACACATGGACGTCTGGGAGACGAGAGGACTCCATGACTTCCCACATGTGACACTGAGAGCAGAAAACTGCCCTCACACTGATCCTGCCTCCTTCTCCTCACACCTTATTAAATTAACCGTCAAATTAACCTTTAGACCAGCTCGCTCATCCTCAGCCTCTGGTCGCCTAATCTTCTTGAGCCAAAGCCTCAAAGACCCACTCCTTCACTAGGCCACTCCTCGCTGGCCGCTCCCCTATACTTACCCTCCTTTTATTGGCCCCTTGACCAATTAACCCCTCACTCTCTCCAAACTCCTCCTCCTCCAGATCGCCACCTCAACTCCAGTTGCCGCCTCCTCGACTCTCAGCCCGAACCAAGTAGCACGTTAGAAAAAAAATGACTTCTAGTTGAAGGAATCAGATCGGGAACCGTACATGGATAAGGCGAATAAAAGTCCATCCACATCCTCCACATCACCCACTCCTCTTGGTTAATGGTAAATAATTATTAGCTAGAAAATCAAATAACTCTTGTAATCATAGCAATTGTATAGACTTAGGTGTTTTTCTCTTTCTCTTTCTTTGGGGAGGAGGAGGGAGGGGTGGGGAGAAAATAGATCAAAGGTTTTGGATCATTTTGCATTCTGTTGTTATAAGATATTGTCTTTATTGAGTTAATGCTTGTATTCATGTAAATGATAAACAAAAAAGATGTGGGACTGAGACAGGAACTTTTTGACAGGCCACGTGGTCGTGTGTGAAAGTTAGGCCATTTTGGCAAGACATCACCAAAAAATTAACTGGGATAACAGGAGTGGCTTTCACGGGCGGCCCAGAGTGCTATCTACTAGGTAATGTTATGGAAGTCAGCAACAAATTAAACAAATATAAAATCTAATTTATAAAAATAGCACTGGTTGGAGCAAAGAAAAGTGCCGCGATCACTTGGACATCTGACTCCCCTCTACTTATAGCAGAACGGACGGCAGAATTGGACGGCTGGAAACCCATGGAAAAAGTCACTTCTAACTTAAAGAACAAATATGACACTTTTGTAAAGATCTGGCAGCCAGAGCTGGACCACATTGGGGCCCAAATACAGTCATAAAAAAGAAAAAGGACTATAAGGGCAAGTATTATATTTATTTAAGCGTGGTTTCCCCAATTGGATACTATATATTTAAAAGATACATAAACTCTGATGGTGAGCGGATTCATTTGTTTGGAAGGGGGGAGGGAGGGAGGGACTGTTTTGTTTTTGTTGATTGTAAGAAAAAGTTTCATATATTATGATATTTAAAAATTTATTAAGTATATTTTGGAAAAAAAAAAGTAAATAAAATATTCAAAAAACAATTTCCATCCAAGCAAACCTTCCTTAAAATCTCCTAGTGAGGGTCGCGTGATGTAGTGAAGTGAGACGGACACTGGCCCAGGGGCTCTCCAAACACATTCATTTTACATCTTTTAAAAACCCCCAAACCCACTTTTGGTCAGACAGCTGCAGTATGGACCAGAGACCAAAGTAGAAGCAACAAGATTCAGCTATTGAGCAAATTCCGACATCTGTAGAGAAAGCTATTCCCGGGGCTGGCTGCCAAGAAAAAGAAGTCCAAATACTTACAAGTGATGAAGGAAAGCACTGGGATCAGCAGAATGACAAAAAAAGTAAATGTGCAAGCAAAAATGGCAAGGAATTGACATGGAAACATTCAGAACAGATCGAGGTGCCTCATGGTGATGAAAATGGTGGGGTCACTTCGAGGTCTGCTGGTGAAGTCGGTGGCCAGCCCACCCGACAGGAAAAAAAACTGCAAATTGACAATTGCACATCCACATCATCATCCAAGGCCAAGGCGAACAATAACACTTTGAGAGATGATGATTGATCCACAAGGCTGATATGTATTAGCTTTTTTAAATTTTAAAAATTTTTTTCACACTATGAGCCATACTGACCAAAATACACACAAACATTTCCCTCTTGAATATACACAGTGTCATTTTCTCCCCTTTTTCCCCCCTCCCTTCCCTCCCTCCTTCACCCCCCCCTCCCCACTCACTCAACGTTCAACATATTTTATACATTAAACCCATTAAACAATGTCATCACACAATGAAAATAAACAAGAAATTTGTGTCTTCTACTTTTACATACTGGATCAGTTCATTTAGTCTTCTCCTCCTTCTGTCATTTTAGGCGGTGGAGGTTTGCGGTAGGACTTCTCTGTTGTGTTCCACGTATGGTTCCCAAATTTGTTCAAAACTGTGATGTTATTTCTTAAATTATATCTTATTTTTTCCAATGGAATACATTTATTCATTTCTATGTACCATTGCTCTAATTCTCGGGCTATCTTCTAATTTCCAGGTTGACATAATAGATTTTTTTGCTACAACTAAGGCTATCATAATAAATCTTTTTTGTGCTCCATCCAAATCGAGTCCAAGTTCTTTACTTCTTATATTACTTAGAAGAAAGATCTCTGGATTTTTTGGTATGTTGCTTTTTGTGATTTTATTTAATACCTGATTTAGATCTTCCCAAAAGTTTTCCACTTTCTCACATGCCCAAATTGCATGTACTGTTGTTCCTGTTTCCTTCTTACAGTGAAAACATCTATCTGATAATGTTGGGTCCCATTTATTTAACTTTTGGGGTATGGGGTATAGCCTGTGTAACCAATTATATTGTATCATGCGTAACCTCGTGTTTATTGTATTTCTCATCGTTCCGTAGAATAGCTTTTCCCATGTTTCATTCTTTATCTTTATGTTTAGATTTTGTTCAGATTTTTGTTTGGGTTTACAGCTTGTTTCCTCGTTCTCTTTCTCTTGCAGTTTGATGTACATGTTTGTTATAAATCTTTTAATTATCATTGTGTCTGTAATCACATATTCAAAGCTGCTTCCTTCTGGTAACCTCAGCCTGCTTCCAAATTTGTTCTTCAAGTAGGTTTTCAGTTGGTGGTATGTAAACATTGTATCGTGAGTTATACCATATTTGTCCTTCATTTGTTCAAAAGATAATAATTTATTTCCTGAAAAACAATTTTCTATTCTTTTGATCCCTTTTCTCTCTCATTCTCTAAAGGAAAGGCTATCTATGGTGAAAGGGATTAGTTGATTTTGCGTCAATATTGGTTTTGGTAGTTGATAATTTGTTTTATTCCTTTCTACGTGAATCTTCTTCCAAATGTTGAGCAGATGGTGCAGTACTGATGAATTCCTATGTTGCACCAGCTTTCCATCCCACTTATATAGTATATGTTCAGGTATCTTCTCCCCTATTTTATCTAGCTCTAATCTGGTCCAATCTGGTTTTTCCCTTGTTTGATAAAAATCTGATAGGTATCTTAATTGTGCTGCTCTATAATAATTCTTAAAGTTTGGTAGCTGTAAGCCCCCTTGTTTGTACCATTCTGTTAACTTATCTAGCGCTATCCTCAGTTTCCCCCCTTTCCATAAGAATTTCCTTATTATTTTCTTAAGCTCCTTGAAGAATTTCTCTGTTAGGTGAATTGGTAATGATTGAAATAGGTATTGTATCCTTGGGAAGATATTCATTTTAATACAATTTACCCTTCCTATCAGTGTTAGTGGTAAGTCTTTCCAATGTTCTAAGTCGTCTTGTAATTTCTTCATTAATGGGTGATAATTTAGTTTGTATAGATGGCCTAGATTATTATCTAGTTGTACACCTAGGTATCAAATTGCTTGTGTTTGCAATCTAAATGGTGATTCTTTCTTAAACTTTGTGAAATCCGCATTATTCATTGGCAATGCTTCACTTTTATTTGCATTGATCTTGTACCCCGATACTTCTCCATATTCCTTCAATTTCTTATGTAATTCTTTATTGATATTTCTGGTTCTGTTAAGTATACTATGATGTCATCTGCAAGTAGACTGATTTTATATTCCTTCTCTTCTATTTTTATCCCTCTTATTTTATTTTCTGTTCTTATCAGTTTTGCCAGTGGTTCTATAGCTAACGCGAACAGTGAGAGAGATAGTGGACATCCCTGCCTAGTTGATCTGAATACTTTGAATAAGTAATTGCATTCTACTCTGTCAAAGGCTTTGTCTGTGTCTAAGGCAACTGCCACTGTTGGCGTCTTGTTTCCTTGTACTGCATGGATTAAGTTAATGAAAGTACAGATATTGTCCGTTGTTCGTCTTTCCTTAATAAATCCAGTTTCATCTAGTTTTACTATTTTTGGTACACAGTCAGCCAATCTGTTTGCTAATAGTTTAGCTATTATCTTATAATCTGTGTTAAGTAGATATATTGGCCTATACGATGCTGGTGTTAGTGGATCTTTCCCCGTCTTTGGTATTACTGTAATTATTGCTGTTTTGCATGAATCTGGCATGTTTTGTGTTTCTTCAATCTGGTTCATTACTTCCAGGAGAGGAGGAATCAATAAGTCTTTAAATGGTTTATAGAATTCTATTGGGAGTCCATTCTCGTTCAGTAGTTTTTTTAATATATCCTGTATTTTCTCTATTTCAAATGGTTTTATTAATTTATTTTGCTCCTCTTGCAATTTCGGTAGTTCAATTTTAGCTAGAAGCTCATCTATTTTGTCTTCTTTCCCTTCGTTCTCAGTTCGTTATTGTTGCTTGTAGAATTCCTTGAAGTTTTC
>NC_091480.1:51908006-51918006 GCF_036971445.1 Narcine bancroftii | reverse complement strand
TCGTATTCTCTTTCGTCTTAGTCTTCATCTTCATTTCGACTTCATCCTCTTCTTCTTATTTGTCTTCGTATTCTTCTTCGCCTTTGTATTCATCTACTTCTTCTTTGTCTTCTTCATCTTCGTCTTCTTCTTCTCCTCTTCTTCTTTTTCTTCTTCTTCTTCTTCTTCTTCTCCTTCTTCTTCTTCTTTTTCTTCTTCATCTTATTCTTCGTCTTCTTCTTCTCCTTCTTCTTCTTCTTCTTCTTCTTCTTCTTCTTCTTCTCCTTCTTCTTCTTTTCCTTCTTCTTAACCTTCTTCTTGTTCTCATCCTCCTTCTTCTTAGTGACTTAATTCATCTTATTCTAATGTTTTTTTCTTCTTCTTTTCTTCTTCTTCTTCTTCGTCGTCTTCTTCTTCTTCTTCTTCTTCTTCCTCCTCTTCTTCTCCTCCTCCTCCTTCTTCTTCTTCTTCTTCCTCTTCTTCTCCACCTTCTTCTTCTTCTAATTCTTCATCTTCTTCTTCATCTTCTTCTTCTTTGTCTTCTCCTTCTACTTCATTGTCATCGTATTCTCTTTCGTCTTAGTCTTCATCTTCATTTAGACTTTATCCTCTTCTTCTTATTTGTCTTTGTATTCTTCTTCGCCTTTGTATTCATCTACTTCTTCTTTGTCTACTTCTTCTTCTTCTTCTTCTTCTTCTTCTTCGTCTTCTTCTTCTCCTCTTCTTCTTTTTCTTCTTCTTCTTCTTCTTTTTCTTCTTCTTCATCTTATTCTTCCTCTTTTTCTTCTTTTTCTTCATCTTCTTCTTCGTCTTCTTCTTCTCCTTCTTCTTTTTCTTCTTCTTCTCCTCCTCATTCTTCTTCTTCTTCTTTTTCTTCTTTATCTTCTTCTTCTTCTTCTTCTCCTCCTCCTCCTTCTCGTCGTCTTCGTCTTCCTCTTCTACATCTGCTTCTTCTTCTACGCCTCCTCTTTGTCTTCGTCTTCGTCTTCATCTTCGTCTTTGTCTTATTCTTCATCTTTTTTGTCTTAATCTTTTTCATCTTTGTCTTCGTTTTCGTGTTCATATTCTTCTTCTTCTTCTATTACATCATCTTTTTCTTCTTCTTCTCCTCCTCCTCTATCATCATCATCTTCTTCTTCTTTTTTCTTCTGCTTTTTAGTTTTCTTCTTCATCTTATTCTACTGCTTTTTCTTCTTCTACTTTGTATTTGTCTTCATCTACTCTTATTCGTCTTCGTTTTCTTCTTCATCTTCTTCGTCATCTTCTTCTTCTTCCTCCTCTTCTTTTCCTCCTCCTCCTCCTCCTCCTTCTTCTTCTTCTTCTTTTTCTTCTTGTTCTTCTTCTAATTCTTCATCTTCTTCTTCATCTTCTTCTTCTTTGTCTTCTCCTTCTTCTTCATTGTCATTGTATTCTCTTTCGTCTTAGTCTTCATCTTCATTTAGACTTCATCCTCTTCTTATTTGTCTTTGTATTCTTCTTTGCCTTTGTATTCATCTACTTCTTCTTTGTCTTCTTCTTCTTTGTCTTCTTCTTTGGCTTCTTCTTCCTCTTTTTTTTCTTCTTCTTCTTCTTCTTCTTCATCTTCGTCTTCTTCTTCTCCTCTTCTTCTTTTCCTTCTTCTTCTTCTTCTCCTTCTTCTTCTTCTTCTTTTTCTTCTTCTTCATCTTCTTCTTCTTCTTCTTCTTCTTCTTCTTCCTCTTCTTCTTCTTCATCTTTTTCTTCTTCTGCATCTTCTTCTTCTTCTTCTTCATCTTCTTCGTCTTCTCCTCCTCCTTCTCGTCGTCTTCGTCTTCCTCTTCTACATCTGCTTCTTCTTCTTCGACTTCCTCTTTGTCTTCGTCTTCGTCTTTGTCTTATCTTTCATCTTTTTTGTCTTAATGTTCTTTATCTTTGTCTTCGTTTTCATCTTCATATTCTTCTTCATCTTCTTCTTCTTCTTCTTCTTCATTATCTTCTTTTTTTTCTTCTACTTCTTCTTCGTCTTTTTCTTCTTCTTTGTCTTCATATCGTGGTCTTCATCTTCCTCTTCTACATCTGTTTCTTCTTCTTCGTCTTCCTCTTTGTCGACATCTTCATCTTTGCCTTATTCTTCATCTTTTTTGTGTAAATCTTCTTCATCTTTGTCTTTGTTTTCGTCTTCATGTTCTTCTTCTTCTTCTATTACATCATCTTTTTCTTCTTCTCCTCCTCCTCCTCCTCTATCATCATCATCTTCTTCTTCTTCTTTCTTCTTCTTCTTAGTCTTCTTCTTCATCTTATTCTACTGCTTTTTCTTCTTCTACTTTGTATTTGTCTTCATCTACTTCTGATTCCTCTTCATCTTCTTCTTCTTCATCATCTTCTTCTTATTCTTCTTCTCCTTCTTCTTCTTATTCTTCCTCCTGTTGTTCTCCTCCTCCCCCTTCTTCTTCATCTTCACCTTCTTCTTCTTCTAATTCTTCATCTTCATTGTCATCGTATTCTCTTTCGTCTTAGTCTTCATCTTCATTTAGACGTCATCCTCTTCTTCTTATTTGTCTTCATCTTCTTCTTCGCCTTTGTATTCATCTACTTCTTCTTTGTCTTCTTCTTTTTTGTCTTCTTCCTCTTTGTCTTCTTCTTCTTCCTCCTCTTCTTCTTCTTCATCTTCATCTTCGTCTTCTTCTCCTCCTTCTTCTTTTTCTTCTTCTTCTCCTCCTTCTTCTTCTTTTTCTTCTTCATCTTCTTCTTCTTCTTCTCCTCCTCCTCCTCCTTCTCGTCGTCTTCGTCTTCCTCTTCTACGTCTGCTTCTTCTTCTTCGCCTTCCTCTTTGTCTTCGTCTTCGTCTTCGTGTTTGTCTTATACTTCATCTTTTTTGTCTTAATCTTTTTCATCTTTGTCTTCGTTTTCGTCTTCATATTGTTGTTCTTCTTCTATTACATCATCTTTTTCTTCTTCTTCTCCTCCTCCTCTATCATCATCATCTTCCTCTTCTTCTTTCTTCTGCTTTTTAGTTTTCTTCTTCATCTTATTCTACTGTTTTTTCTTCTTCTACTTTGTATTTGTCTTCATCTACTTCTTATTCGTCTTCGTTTTCTTCTTCATCTTCTTCTTCTTCTTCTTCTTCTTCTTCTTCTTCTTCTTCTTCCTCCTCTTCTTTTCCTCCTCCTCCTTCTTCTTCTTCCTCTTCTTCTCCACCTTCTTCTTCTTCTTCTTCTTCTTCTTCTTCTTCTTCTTCTTCTTCTTCTAATTCTTCATCATCTTCTTCATCTTCGTCTTCTTTGTCTTCTCCTTCTTCTTCATTGTCATCGTATTCTCTTTCGTCTTAGTCTTCATCTTCATTTAGACTTCATCCTCTTCTTCTTATTTGTCTTCGTATTCTTCTTCGCCTTTGTATTCATCTACTTCTTCTTTGTCTTCTTCTTCTTTGTCTTCTTCTTCTTTGTCTTCTTCTTCTTCTTCTTCCTCTTCTTCTTCTTTTTCTTCATCTTCTTCTTCTTCTTCTTCTTCTTCCTCTTCTCCTTCTTCTTCATCTTCTTCTTCTTCTTCTTCTTCTTCTTCTTCATCTTCTTCTTCTTCTCCTCCTCCTTCTCGTCGTCTTCGTCTTCCTCTTCTACATCTGCTTCTTCTTCTTCGACTTTCTCTTTGTCTTCGTCTTCTTCTTCATCTTTTTTGTCTTAATGTTCTTCATCTTTGACTTCGTTTACTTCTTCATATTCTTCTTCTATTACATCATCTTTTTCTTCTTCTTCTTCTTCTTCTTCTTTCTCGTTTTCTTCTTCATCTTTCTTTTTCTGCGTCTAATTCCTCTTAATCTCCTTATTCTACTGCTTCTTCTTCATCTTCATCTTCTTCTTCTTCTTCTTCTCCTTCTTCTTCTTCTTCTTCTTCTTCTTCGTCTTCTTCGTCTTCTTCTTCTCCTTCTTTTTCTTCTTCTTCTTCTCTTCATCTTTGTCTTCTTTGTCTTCTCCTTCTTCTTCATTGTCATCGTATTCTCTTTCGTCTTAGTCTTCATCTCATTTAGACTTCATCCTCTTCTTCTTATTTGTCTTCGTATTCTTCTTCGCCTTTGTATTCATCTACTTCTTCTTTGTCTTCTTCATCTTCGTCTTCTTCTTCTCCTCTTCTTCTTTTTCTTCTTCTTCTTCTTCTTCTCCTTCTTCCTCTTCTTTTTCTTCTTCTTCATCTTCTTCTTCTTCTTCCTCTACTTCTTCTTTTTCTTCATCTTATTCTTCGTCTTCTTCTTCTCCTTCTTCTTCTTCTTCTTCTTCTTCTTCTCCTTCTTCTTATTTTCCTTCTTCTTCACCTTCTTCTTGTTCTCATCCTCCTTCTTCTTAGTGACTTAATTCATCTTATTCTAATGTTTTTTTCTTCTTCTTTTCTTCTTCTTCTTCTTCATCATCTTCTTCTTCTTCTTCTTCTTCCTCCTTTTCTTCTCCTCCTCCTCCTTCTTCTTCTTCTTCTTCCTCTTCTTCTCCACCTTCTTCTTCTTCTTCTAATTCTTCATCTTCTTCTTCATCTTCTTCTTCTTTGTCTTCTCCTTCTACTTCATTGTCATCGTATTCTCTTTCGTCTTAGTCTTCATCTTCATTTAGACTTTATCCTCTTCTTCATATTTGTCTTTGTATTCTTCTTCGCCTTTGTATTCATCTACTTCTTCTTTGTCTTCTTCTTCTTCCTCTTCTTCTTCTTCTTCTTCATCTTCGTCTTCTTCTTCTCCTCTTCTTCTTTTTCTTCTTCTTCTTCTTCTTCTTCTTTTTCTTCTTCTTCATCTTCTTCTTATTCTTCCTCTTTTTCTTCTTTTTCTTCATCTTCTTCTTCGTCTTCTTCTCCTTCTTCTTTTTCTTCTTCTTCTCCTCCTCATTCTTCTTCTTCTTCTTTTTCTTATTTATCTTCTTCTTCTTCTTCTTCTCCTCCTCCTCCTTCTCGTCGTCTTCGTCTTCCTCTTCTACATCTGCTTCTTCTTCTACGCCTCCTCTTTGTCTTCGTCTTCATCTTCGTCTTTGTCTTATTCTTCATCTTTTTTGTCTTAATCTTTTTCATCTTTGTCTTCGTTTTCGTCTTCATATTCTTCTTCTTCTTCTATTACATCATCTTTTTCTTCTTCTTCTCCTCCTCCTCTATCATCATCATCTTCTTCTTCTTCTTTCTTCTGCTTTTTAGTTTTCTTCTTCATCTTATTCTACTGCTTTTTCTATTTCTACTTGGTATTTGTCTTCATCTACTCTTATTCGTCTTCGTTTTCTTCTTCATCTTCTTCGTCATCTTCTTCTTCTTCCTCCTCTTCTTTTCCTCCTCCTCCTCCTCCTTCTTCTTCTTCTACTTCTTCTTTTTCTTCTTGTTCTTCTTCTAATTCTTCATCTTCTTCTTCATCTTCTTCTTCTTTGTCTTCTCCTTCTTCTTCATTGTCATTGTATTCTCTTTCGTCTTAGTCTTCATCTTCATTTAGACTTCATCCTCTTCTTATTTGTCTTTGTATTCTTCTTCGCCTTTGTATTCATCTACTTCTTCTTTGTCTTCTTCTTCTTTGTCTTCTTCTTTGGCTTCTTCTTCTTCTTCCTCTTTTTCTTCTTCTTCTTCTTCTTCTTCTTCATCTTCGTCTTCTTCTTCTCCTCTTCTTCTTTTCCTTCTTCTTCTTCTTCTTTTTCTCCTTCTTCTTCTTCTTCTTTTTCTTCTTCTTCATCTTCTTCTTCTTCTTCTTCTTCTTCCTCTTCTTCTTCTTCATCTTCTTCTTCTGCATCTTCTTCTTCTTCTTCTTCTTCTTCTTCTTCTTCTTCTTCTTCATCTTCTTCGTCTTCTCCTCCTCCTTCTCGTCGTCTTCGTCTTCCTCTTCTACATCTGCTTCTTCTTCTTCGACTTCCTCTTTGTCTTCGTCTTTGTCTTATCTTTCATCTTTTTTGTCTTAATGTTCTTTATCTTTGTCTTCGTTTTCATCTTCATATTCTTCTTCATCTTCTTCTTCTTCTTCTTCTTCTTCTTCTCCTTCTTCTTCTTCTTCTTCTTCTTCTTCTTCTTCTCTTCTACTTCTTCTTCTTCTTCTTCTTCTTCTTCTTCGTCTTCTTCTTCTTTTTCTTCTTTGTCTTCTTCTTCGTCTTCTTCTCCTTCTTTTTCTTCTTCTTCTTCTCTTCTTCTTCTTCTTTGTCTTCATCTCATCGTCTTCATCTTCAACTTCTTCTAATTTGTCTTTGTCTTCTTCTTCTCCTTCTTCTTCTCCTTCTCCTTCTTTTTCTTCTTCTTCTTCACCTTCTTCTTCTCCTCCTCCTTCTTCTTAGTCACTTAATTCATCTTATTCTAATGTTTTTTTCTTCTTCTTTTCTTCTTCTTCTTCTTCATCTTCCTCATCCTCTTCATCTTCGTCTTCAACTTCTTCTACTTTGCCTTTGTCTCCTTTTCCTTCTTTTTCTTCTGTTTCTACTTCAACTTCTTCATGTTCTTTTTCTTCATCTTTTTCATCTTCCTCATCCTCGTCATTTTCTTCTTCATCTTCTTCTTCTTCTTCTTCTTCATCATCTTCTTTTTTTTCTTCTACTTCTTCTTCGTCTTTTTCTTCTTCTTTGTCTTCATATCGTGGTCTTCATCTTCCTCTTCTACATCTGTTTCTTCTTCTTCGTCTTCCTCTTTGTCGACATCTTCATCTTTGCCTTATTCTTCATCTTTTTTGTGTAAATCTTCTTCATCTTTGTCTTTGTTTTCGTCTTCATGTTCTTCTTCTTCTTCTATTACATCATCTTTTTCTTCTTCTCCTCCTCCTCCTCCTCTATCATCATCATCTTCTTCTTCTTCTTTCTTCTTCTTCTTAGTCTTCTTCTTCATCTTATTCTACTGCTTTTTCTTCTTCTACTTTGTATTTGTCTTCATCTACTTCTGATTCCTCTTCATCTTCTTCTTCTTCATCATCTTCTTATTCTTCTTCTCCTTCTTCTTCTTATTCTTCCTCCTGTTGTTCTCCTCCTCCTCCTTCTTCTTCATCTTCACCTTCTTCTTCTTCTAATTCTTCATCTTCTTCTTCTTTGTCTTCTCCTTCTTCTTCATTGTCATCGTATTCTCTTTCGTCTTAGTCTTCATCTTCATTTAGACGTCATCCTCTTCTTCTTATTTGTCTTCATCTTCTTCTTCGCCTTTGTATTCATCTACTTCTTCTTTGTCTTCTTCTTTTTTGTCTTCTTCCTCTTCTTCTTCTTCATCTTCATCTTCGTCTTCTTCTCCTTCATCTTCATCTTCGTCTTCTTCTCCTCCTTCTTCTTTTTCTTCTTCTTCTCCTCCTTCTTCTTCTTTTTCTTCTTCATCTTCTTCTTCTTCTCCTCCTCCTCCTCCTTCTCGTCGTCTTCGTCTTCCTCTTCTACGTCTGCTTCTTCTTCTTCGCCTTCCTCTTTGTCTTCGTCTTCGTCTTCGTGTTTGTCTTATACTTCATCTTTTTTGTCTTAATCTTTTTCATCTTTGTCTTCGTTTTCGTCTTCATATTGTTGTTCTTCTTCTATTACATCATCTTTTTCTTCTTCTTCTCCTCCTCCTCTATCATCATCATCTTCTTCTTCTTCTTTCTTCTGCTTTTTAGTTTTCTTCTTCATCTTATTCTACTGCTTTTTCTTCTTCTACTTTGTATTTGTCTTCATCTACTTCTTATTCGTCTTCGTTTTCTTCTTCATCTTCTTCATCTTCTTCATCTTCTTCTTCTTCCTCCTCTTCTTTTCCTCCTCCTCCTTCTTCTTCTTCCTCTTCTTCTCCACCTTCTTCTTCTTCTTCTTCTTCTTCTTCTTCTAATTCTTCATCATCTTCTTCATCTTCGTCATCTTTGTCTTCTCCTTCTTCTTCATTGTCATCGTATTCTCTTTCGTCTTAGTCTTCATCTTCATTTAGACTTCATCCTCTTCTTCTTATTTGTCTTCGTATTCTTCTTCGCCTTTGTATTCATCTACTTCTTCTTTGTCTTCTTCATCTCCTCTTCTTCTTTTTCTTCTTCTTCTTCTTCTTCTCCTTCTTCTTCTTCTTTTTCTTCTTCATCTTATTCTTCGTCTTCTTCTTCTCCTTCTTCTTCTTCTTCTTCTTCTTCTTCTTCTTCTTCTCCTTCTTCTTCTTTTCCTTCTTCTTAACCTTCTTCTTGTTCTCATCCTCCTTCTTCTTAGTGACTTAATTCATCTTATTCTAATGTTTTTTTCTTCTTCTTTTCTTCTTCTTCTTCGTCGTCTTCTTCTTCTTCTTCTTCTTCTTCCTCCTCTTCTTCTCCTCCTCCTCCTTCTTCTTCTTCTTCTTCCTCTTCTTCTCCACCTTCTTCTTCTTCTAATTCTTCATCTTCTTCTTCATCTTCTTCTTCTTTGTCTTCTCCTTCTACTTCATTGTCATCGTATTCTCTTTCGTCTTAGTCTTCATCTTCATTTAGACTTTATCCTCTTCTTCTTATTTGTCTTTGTATTCTTCTTCGCCTTTGTATTCATCTACTTCTTCTTTGTCTTCTTCTTCTTCCTCTTCTTCTTCTTCTTCTTCTTCTTCGTCTTCTTCTTCTCCTCTTCTTCTTTTTCTTCTTCTTCTTCTTTTTCTTCTTCTTCATCTTCTTCTTATTCTTCCTCTTTTTCTTCTTTTTCTTCATCTTCTTCTTCGTCTTCTTCTTCTCCTTCTTTTTCTTCTTCTTCTCCTCCTCATTCTTCTTCTTCTTCTTTTTCTTCTTTATCTTCTTCTTCTTCTTCTTCTCCTCCTCCTCCTTCTCGTCGTCTTCGTCTTCCTCTTCTACATCTGCTTCTTCTTCTACGCCTCCTCTTTGTCTTCGTCTTCATCTTCGTCTTTGTCTTATTCTTCATCTTTTTTGTCTTAATCTTTTTCATCTTTGTCTTCGTTTTCGTGTTCATATTCTTCTTCTTCTTCTATTACATCATCTTTTTCTTCTTCTTCTCCTCCTCCTCTATCATCATCATCTTCTTCTTCTTCTTCTTTCTTCTGCTTTTTAGTTTTCTTCTTCATCTTATTCTACTGCTTTTTCTTCTTCTACTTTGTATTTGTCTTCATCTACTCTTATTCGTCTTCGTTTTCTTCATCTTCTTCGTCATCTTCTTCTTCTTCCTCCTCTTCTTTTCCTCCTCCTCCTCCTCCTCCTCCTTCTTCTTCTTCTTCTTTTTCTTCTTGTTCTTCTTCTAATTCTTCATCTTCTTCTTCATCTTCTTCTTCATCTTCTTCTTCTTTGTCTTCTCCTTCTTCTTCATTGTCATTGTATTCTCTTTCGTCTTAGTCTTCATCTTCATTTAGACTTCATCCTCTTCTTATTTGTCTTTGTATTCTTCTTCGCCTTTGTATTCATCTACTTCTTCTTTGTCTTCTTCTTCTTTGTCTTCTTCTTTGGCTTCTTCTTCTTCTTCCTCTTTTTCTTCTTCTTCTTCATCTTCGTCTTCTTCTTCTCCTCTTCTTCTTTTCCTTCTTCTTCTTCTCCTTCTTCTTCTTCTTTTTCTTCTTCTTCATCTTCTTCTTCTTCTTCTTCTTCTTCTCCTCCTCATTCTTCTTCTTCTTCTTTTTCTTCTTTATCTTCTTCTTCTTCTTCTTCTCCTCCTCCTCCTTCTCGTCGTCTTCGTCTTCCTCTTCTACATCTGCTTCTTCTTCTACGCCTCCTCTTTGTCTTTGTCTTCATCTTCGTCTTTGTCTTATTCTTCATCTTTTTTGTCTTAATCTTTTTCATCTTTGTCTTCGTTTTCGTGTTCATATTCTTCTTCTTCTTCTATTACATCATCTTTTTCTTCTTCTTCTCCTCCTCCTCTATCATCATCATCTTCTTCTTCTTCTTCTTTCTTCTGCTTTTTAGTTTTCTTCTTCATCTTATTCTACTGCTTTTTCTTCTTCTACTTTGTATTTGTCTTCATCTACTCTTATTCGTCTTCGTTTTCTTCTTCATCTTCTTCGTCATCTTCTTCTTCTTCCTCCTCTTCTTTTCCTCCTCCTCCTCCTCCTCCTCCTTCTTCTTCTTCTTCTTTTTCTTCTTGTTCTTCTTCTAATTCTTCATCTTCTTCTTCATCTTCTTCTTCTTTGTCTTCTCCTTCTTCTTCATTGTCATTGTATTCTCTTTCGTCTTAGTCTTCATCTTCAT
>NC_091480.1:51893006-51903006 GCF_036971445.1 Narcine bancroftii | reverse complement strand
TTCTTCGTCTTTTTCTTCTTCTTTGTCTTCATCTCGTCGTCTTCATCTTCCTCTTCTACATCTGTTTCTTCTTCTTCGTCTTCCTCTTTGTCTACATCTTCATCTTTGCCTTATTCTTCATCTTTTTTGTCTTAATCTTCTTCATCTTTGTCTTTGTTTTCGTCTTCATGTTCTTCTTCTTCTTCTATTACATCATCTTTTTCTTCTTCTTCTCCTCCTCCTCCTCTATCATCATCATCTTCTTTCTTCTTCTTTCTTCTTCTTCTTTGTCTTCTTCTTCATCTTATTCTACTGCTTTTTCTTCTTCTACTTTGTATTTGTCTTCATCTACTTCTGATTCGTCTTCGTCTTCTTCATCTTCTTCTTCTTCTCCTTCTTCTTCTTCTTCTACTTCCTCCTGTTGTTCTCCTCCTCCTCCTTCTACTTCTTCCTCTTCTTCTCCACCTTCTTCTTCTTCTAATTCTTCATCTTCTCCTTCATCTTTTTCTTCTTTGTCTTCTCCTTCTTCTTCATTGTCATCGTATTCTCTTTCGTCTTAGTCTTCATCTTCATTTAGACTTCATCCTCTTCTTCTTATTTGTCTTCATCTTCTTCTTCGCCTTTGTATTCATCTACTTCTTCTTTGTCTTCTTCTTTTTTGTCTTCTTCTTCTTTGTCTTCTTCTTCTTCCTCCTCTTCTTCTTCTTCTTCTTCTTCATCTTCGTCTTCTCCTCATTCCTTTTCTTTTCCTTCTTCATCTTCTTCTTCTCCTCCTCCTCCTCCTTCTCGTCGTCTTCGTCTTCCTCTTCTACATCTGCTTCTTCTTCTTCGGCTTCCTCTTTGTCTTCGTCTTTGTCTTCGTCCTTGTCTTATTCTTCATCTTTTTTGTCTTAATCTTCTTCATTTTTGTCTTCGTTTTTGTCTTCATATTCTTCTTCTTCTATTACATCATCTTTTTCTTCTTTTTCTTCTTCTTCTTCTCCTTCTTCTTCTTCTTCTTCCTTCTCCTCTTCTTCTTCATCTTTCTTTTTCTGCATCTAATTCCTCTTCATCTTCTTATTCTACTGCTTCTTCCTCTTCTTCTTCTTCTACTTCTTCTTCTTCTTCGCCTTCTTCTTCGTATTCTTCTTCTCCTTATTTTTCTGCTTCTTCTTCTTCTCCTTCTTCTTTGTCTTCTTCTTCTTCATTTTCTTCATCTTCTTCTTCGTCTTCTTCTTCTCCTCATTCTTCTTCTTCTTCTTTTTCTTCATCTTCTTCTTCTTCTTCTTCTTCTTCTCCTCCTCCTCCTTCTCGTCGTCTTTGTCTTCCTCTTCTACATCTGCTTCTTCTTCTTCGCCTTCCTCTTTGTCTTCGTCTTCATCTTCGTCTTTGTCTTATTCTTCATCTTTTTTGTCTTAATCTTTTTCATCTTTGTCTTCGTTTTCGTCTTCATATTCTTCTTCTTCTTCTATTACATCATCTTTTCCTTCTTCTTCTCCTCCTCCTCTATCATCATCATCTTATTCTTCTTCTTTCTTCTGCTTTTTAGTTTTCTTCTTCTACTGGTTTTTCTTCTTCTACTTTTTATTTGTCTTCATCTACTTCTTATTCGTCTTCGTTTTCTTCTTCATCTTCTTCTTCTTCTTCCTCCTCTTATTTTCCTCCTCCTTCTTCTTCTTCTTCTTCCTCTTCTTCTCCACCTTCTTCTTCTTCTTCTTCTTCTTCTAATTCTTCATCATCTTCTTCATCTTCTTCTTCCTCCTCCTCTTCTCCTCCTCCTCCTTCTTCTTCTTCTTCTTACTCTTCTTCTTCTTCTTCTTCTTCTTCTTCTTCTTATTCTTATTCTTCATCTTCTTCTTCTTCTTTGTCTTCTCCTTCTTTTTCATCTTCATCGTATTCTCTTTCGTCTTAGTCTTCATCTTCATTTAGACTTCCTCCTCTTCTTCTTTTTTGTCTTCGTCTTCTTCTTTGACTTTGTATTCATTTACTTCTTCTTTGTCTTCTTCATCTTCGTCTTCTTCTTCTCCTCTTCTTCTTTTTCTTCTTCTTCTTCTTCTTCTTCTTCACCTTCTTCTTCTTCTCCTCCTCCTTCTTAGTCACTTAATTCATCTTATTCTAATGTTTTTTTCTTCTTCTTTTCTTCTTCTTCTTCTTCATCTTCCTCATCCTCTTCATCTTCGTCTTCAACTTCTTCTACTTTGCCTTTGTCTCCTTTTCCTTCTTTTTCTTCTGTTTCTACTTCATCTTCTTCATGTTCTTTTTCTTCATATTTTTCATCTTCCTCGTCCTCGTCATTTTCTTCTTCATCTTCTTCTTCTTCTTCTTCTTCATCATCTTCTTTTTTTTCTTCTACTTCTTCTTCGTCTTTTTCTTCTTCTTTGTCTTCATATTGTGGTCTTCATCTTCCTCTTCTACATCTGTTTCTTCTTCTTCGTCTTCCTCTTTGTCGACATCTTCATCTTTGCCTTATTCTTCATCTTTTTTGTCTAAATCTTCTTCATCTTTGTCTTTGTTTTCGTCTTCATGTTCTTCTTCTTCTTCTATTACATCATCTTTTTCTTCTTCTCCTCCTCCTCCTCCTCTATCATCATCATCTTCTTCTTCTTCTTTCTTCTTCTTCTTAGTCTTCTTTTTCATCTTATTCTACTGCTTTTTCTTCTTCTACTTTGTATTTGTCTTCATCTACTTCTGATTCGTCTTCGTCTTCTTCATCTTCTTCTTCTTCTCCTTCTTCTTCTTCTTCTACTTCCTCCTGTTGTTCTCCTCCTCCTCCTTCTTCTTCATCTTCACCTTCTTCTTCTTCTTCTAATTCTTCATCTTCTTCTTCTTTGTCTTCTCCTTCTTCTTCATTGTCATCGTATTCTCTTTCGTCTTAGTCTTCATCTTCATTTAGACGTCATCCTCTTCTTCTTATTTGTCTTCAACTTCTTCTTCACCTTTGTATTCTTCTACTTCTTCTTTGTCTTCTTCTTTTTTGTCTTCTTCCTCTTTGTCTTCTTCTTCTTACTCCTCTTCTTCTTCTTCATCTTCATCTTCGTCTTCTTCTCCTCCTTCTTCTTTTTCTTCTTCTTCTCCTTCTTCTTCTTTTTCTTCTTCATCTTCTTCTTCTTCATCTTCATCGTATTCTCTTTCGTCTTAGTCTTCATCTTCATTTAGACTTCATCCTCTTCTTTTTATCTTCGTCTTCTTCTTCGCCTTTGTATTCATCTACTTCTTCTTTGTCTTCTTCTTCTTTGTCTTCTTCTTCTTTGTCTGCTTCTTCTTTGTCTTCTTCTTCTTCTTCTCCTTCTTCTTCTTTTTCTTCTTCTTCACCTTCTTCTTCTTCTCCTCCTCCTTCTTCTTAGTCACTTAATTCATCTTATTCTTATGTTTTTTTCTTCTTCTTTTCTTCTTCTACTTCTTCATCTTCCTCATCTTCTTCATCTTCGTCTTCATCTTCTTCTACTTTGTCTTTGTCTCCTTTTCCTTCTTTTTCTTCTGTTTCTACTTTCTTCTTCATATTCTTTTTCTTCATCTTTTTCATCTTCCTCTACTTTGTCTTTGTCTCCTTTTCCTTCTTCTTCTTCTGTTTCTACTTTCTTCTTCATATTCTTTTTCTTCATCTTTTTCATCTTCCTCGTCCTCGTCATTTTCTTCTTCATCTTCTTCTTCTTCTTCTTCTTCTTCTTCATCATCTTCTTCTTTTTTTTCTTCTACTTCTTCTTCGTCTTTTTCTTCTTCTTTGTCTTCATCTCGTCGTCTTCATCTTCCTCTTCTACATCTGTTTCTTCTTCTTCGTCTTCCTCTTTGTCTACATCTTCATCTTTGCCTTATTCTTCATCTTTTTTGTCTTAAACTTCTTCATCTTTGTCTTTGTTTTCGTCTTCATGTTCTTCTACTTCTTCTATTACATCATCTTTTTCTTCCTCTTCTCCTCCTCCTCCTCCTCTATCATCATCATCTTCTTTCTTCTTCTTTCTTCTTCTTCTTTGTCTTCTTCTTCATCTTATTCTACTGCTTTTTCTTCTTCTACTTTGTATTTGTCTTCATCTACTTCTGATTCGTCTTCGTCTTCTTCTTCATCTTCTTCATCTTCTTCTTCTTCTCCTTCTTCTTCTTCTTCTTCTTCCTCCTGTTGTTCTCCTCCTCCTCCTCCTTCTCCTTCCTCTTCTTCTCCACCTTCTTCTTCTTCCTCCTCCTCCTCCTTCTTCTTCTTCCTCCTCTTCTCCACCTTCTTCTTCTCCTTCTTCTTCTTCTTCGCCTTCTTCTTCTTCTTCTTCTTCTTCTTTGTCTTCTCCTTCTTCTTCATCTTCATCGTATTCTCTTTCGTCTTAGTCTTCATCTTCATTTAGACTTCATCCTCTTCTTTTTATCTTCGTCTTCTTCTTCGCCTTTGTATTCATCTACTTCTTCTTTGTCTTCTTCTTTGTCTTCTTCTTCTTTGTCTTCTTCTTCTTTGTCTTCTTCTTCTTTGTCTTCTTCTTCTTCTTCTCCTTCTTCTTCTTTTTCTTCTTCTTCACCTTCTTCTTCTTCTCCTCCTCCTTCTTCTTAGTCACTTAATTCATCTTATTCTTATGTTTTTCTCTTCTTCTTTTCTTCTTCTACTTCTTCATCTTCCTCATCCTCTTCATCTTCGTCTTCATCTTCTTCTACTTTGTCTTTGTCTCCTTTTCCTTCTTTTTCTTCTGTTTCTACTTTCTTCTTCATATTCTTTTTCTTCATCTTTTTCATCTTCCTCTACTTTGTCTTTGTCTCCTTTTCCTTCTTTTTCTTCTGTTTCTACTTTCTTCTTCATATTCTTTTTCTTCATCTTTTTCATCTTCCTCGTCCTCGTCATTTTCTTCTTCATCTTCTTCTTCTTCTACTTCATCATCTTCTTTTTTTTCTTCTACTTCTTCTTCGTCTTTTTCTTCTTCTTTGTCTTCATCTCGTCGTCTTCATCTTCCTCTTCTACATCTGTTTCTTCTTCTTCGTCTTCCTCTTTGTCTACATCTTCATCTTTGCCTTATTCTTCATCTTTTTTGTCTTAAACTTCTTCATCTTTGTCTTTGTTTTCGTCTTCATGTTCTTCTTCCTCTTCTATTACATCATCTTTTTCTTCCTCTTCTCCTCCTCCTCCTCTATCATCATCATCTTCTTTCTTCTTCTTTCTTCTTCTTCTTTGTCTTCTTCTTCATCTTATTCTACTGCTTTTTCTTCTTCTACTTTGTATTTGTCTTCATCTACTTCTGATTCGTCTTCGTCTTCTTCTTCATCTTCTTCTTCTTCTCCTTCTTCTTCTTCTTCTTCCTCCTGTTGTTCTCCTCCTCCTCCTCCTTCTCCTTCCTCTTCTTCTCCACCATCTTCTTCTTCTAATTCTTCATCTTCTTCATCTTCTTCTTCTTTGTCTTCTCCTTCTTCTTGATTGTCATCGTATTCTCTTTCGTCTTAGTCTTCATCTTCATTTAGACTTCATCCTCTTCTTTTTATTTGTCTTCATCTTCTTCTTCGCCTTTGTATTCATCTACTTCTTCTTTGTCTTCTTTTTTGTCTTCTTCTTCTTTGTCTTCTTCTTGTTCCTCCTCTTCTTCTTTTTCTTTTTCTTCTTCATCTTCGTCTTCTTCTCCTCATTCCTCTTCTTTATCTTCTTCTTCATCTTCTTCTTCTCCTGCTCCTCTTCCTTCTCGTCGTCTTCGTCTTCCTCTTCTACATCTGCTTCTTCTTCTTCGGATTCCTCTTTGTCTTCGTCTTTGTCTTCGTCTTTGTCTTATTCTTCATCTTTTTTGTCTTAATCTTCTTCATTTTTGTCTTCGTTTTTGTCTTCATATTCTTCTTCTTCTATTACATCATCTTTTTCTTCTTTTTCTTCTTCTTCTTCTCCTTCTTCTTCTTCTTCTTCTTCCTTCTCCTCTTCTTCTTCATCTTTCTTTTTCTGCATCTAATTCCTCTTCATCTTCTTATTCTACTGCTTCTGCCTCTTCTTCTTCTTCTACTTCTTCTTCTTCTTCGCCTTCTTCTTCGTCTTCTTCTTCTCCTTCTTTTTTCTGTTTCTTCTTCTTCTCCTTCCTTTTTGTCTTCTTCTTGTTCATTTTCTTCATCTTCTTCTTCGTCTTCTTGTTCTCCTCATTCTTCTTCTTCTTCTTTTTCTTCATCATCATCTTCTTCTTCTTCTTCTCCTCCTCCTCCTTCTCGTCGTCTTCGTCTTCCTCTTCTACATCTGCTTCTTCTTCTTCGCCTTCCTCTTTGTCTTCGTCTTCATCTTCGTCTTTGTCTTATTCTTCATCTTTTTTGTCTTAATCTTTTTCATCTTTGTCTTCGTTTTCGTCTTCATATTCTTCTTCTTCTTCTATTACATCATCTTTTTCTTCTTCTTCTCCTCCTCCTCTATAATCATAATCTTATTCTTCTTCTTTCTTCTGCTTTTTAGTTTTCTACTTCATCTTATTCTACTGGTTTTTCTTCTACTTTGTATTTGTCTTCATCTACTTCTTATTCGTCTTCGTTTTCTTCTTCATCTTCTTCTTCTTCTTCTTCCTCCTCTTCTTTTCCTCCTCCTCCTTCTTCTTCTTCTTCTTCCTCTTCTTCTCCACCTTCTTCTTCTTCTTCCTTCTCCTCTTCTCCTCCTCCTCCTCCTCCTTCTTATTCTTCATCTTCTTCTTCTTCTTCTTCATCTTCTTCTTCTTCTTCTTCTTCTTCTTCTTCTTCTTCTTCTTCTTATTATTATTATTATTATTCTTCTTCTTCTTCTTCTCCTCCTCCTCCTTCTCGTCGTCTTCGTCTTCCTCTTCTACATCTGCTTCTTCTTCTTCGCCTTCCTCTTTGTCTTTGCCTTCGTCTTCGTCTTTGTCTTATTCTTCATCTTTTTTGTCTTAATCTTCTTCATCTATGTCTTCGTTTTTGTCTTCATATTCTTCTTCTTCTTCTATTACATCATCATTTTCTTCTTCTTTTACTTCTTCTTCTTCTTCTTCTACTTCTTCTTCTTCGTCTTCTTCTTCGTCTTATTCTTCTCCTTCTTCTTCTCCTTCTTCTTCTTTGTTTTTTTATTTGTCTTCTTCTTCTTCTTCTTCTTCATCTTTCTTTTTCTGCATCTAATTCCTCTTCATATTCTTATTTTACTGCTTCTGCTTCTTCTTCTTCTTCTTCTTCTTCTTCTTCTTCTTCTTCTTCTTCTTCTTCGTCTTCTTCTTCGACTTCTTCTTCTCCCTCTTTTTCTTCTTCTACTTCTCCTTCTTCTTCCTCTTTGTCTTCATCTCATCGTCTTTGTCTTCAACTTCTTCTAATTTGTCTTTGTCTTCTTCTTTTTCTTCTCCTTCTTCTTCTTTTTCTTCTTCTTCATCTTCTTCTTCTCCTCCTCCTTCTTCTTAGTCACCTAATTCATCTTATTCTACTATTTTTTTCTTCTTCTTTTCTTCTTGTTCTTCTTCATCTTCCTCATCCTCTTCATCTTCGTCTTCTTCTTCTTCTTCTTCTTTTTCTTCTCCTTCTTCATCATCTACATCGTATTCTCTTTCGTCTTAGTCTTCATCTTCATTTGGACTTCATGCTCTTCTTTTTTATTTGTCTTCGTCTTCTTCTTTGCCTTTGTATTCATCTACTTCTTCTTTGTCTTCTTCTTCTTCTTCTTGTTCTTCTTCTTCTTCTTTTTCTTCTTCTTCTTCTTCTCCTTCTTCTTCTTTGTCTTCTTTTTCTTCTTCTTCTTCTTCTCCTTCTTCTTCTTTGTCTTCTTCTTCTTCTTCTTAATCTTTCTTTTTCTGCATCTAATTCCTCTTCTTATTCTTATTTTACTGCTTCTGCTTCTTCTTCTTCTTCTTCTTCTTCTTCTTCTTCTTCTTCTTCTTCTTATTCTTCTCCTTCTTCTTCTTCTTCTTCTTCTTCTTCTTCTTCTTCTTCTTCTCCTCCTCCTCCTTCTCGTCGTCTTCGTCTTCCTTTTCTACATCTGCTTCTTCTTCTTCGCCTTCCTCTTAGTCTTCGTCTTCGTCTTTGTCTTATTCTTCATCTTTTTTGTCTTAATCTTCTTCATCTTTGTCTTCGTGTTTGTCTTCATATTCTTCCTCTTCTTCTATTACATCATCTTTCTCTTCTTCTTCCTCTTCTCCTTCTTCTTCTTCTTCTTCTTCTTCTTCTTCTTCTTCTTCTTCTTCTTCTACTTCATCTTCCTTCTCCTCTTCTTCCTCATCTTTCTTTTTCTGCATCTAATTCCTCTTCATATTCTTATTTTACTGCTTCTGCTTCTTCTACTACTTATTCTTCTTCTTCTTCGTCTTCTTCTTCGACTTCTTCTCCTTCTTTTTCTTCTTCTTCTTCTCCTTCCTCTTTGTCTTCATCTCATCGTCTTCGTCTTCAACTTCTTCTAATTTGTCTTTTTCTTCTTCTTCTTCTTCTTCTTCTTCTTTTCCTTCTTCTTCATCTTCTTCTCCTCTTCCTCCTTTTTCTTAGTCACTTAATTTATCTTATTCTACTGTTTTTTTCTTCTTTTCTTCTTGTTCTTCTTCATCTTCCTCATTCTCTTCATCTTTGTCTTCATCTTCTTCTTCTTTGTTGTCTTCTCCTTCTTCTAAATCTTCATCGTATTCTCTTTCGTCTTAGTCTTCATCTTCATTTAGACTTCATGCTCTTCTTATTTGTCTTCGTCTTCTTCTTCGCCTTTGTATTAATCTATTTCTTCTTTGTCTTCTTCTTCTTTGTCTTCTTCTTCTTTGTCTTCTTCTTCTTCTGCTTCTTCTTCTTCCTCTTCTTCTTCTTCTTCATGTTCTTCTTCGACTTCTTATCCTTCTTTTTCTTCTTCTTCTTCTCCTTCTTCCACTTTGTCTTCATCTCATCGTCTTCATCTTCAACTTCTTCTAATTTGTCTTTTTCGTCTTCTTCTTTTTCTTCTTCTTCTCCTTCGTCTTCATCTTCTTCTTCTCCTCCTCCTTCTTCTTACTCACTTAATTCATCCTCTTTTCTTCTTGTTCTTCTTCATCTTCCTCATCCTCTTCATCTTCGTCTTCATCTTCTTCTTCTACTTTGTCTTTGTCTCCTTTTTCTTCTTTTTCTTCTGTTTCTACTTCATCTTCTTTTTCTTCATCTTTTTCATCTTCCTCGTCCTCGTCATTTTCTTCTTCTTCTTCTTCTTCTTCTTCTTCTTCTTCTTCATAATCTTCTTCTTTTTTTCTTCTACTTCTTCTTTTTCTTCTTTGTCTTCATTTCGTCGTCTTCATCTTCCTCTTCTAAATCTGCTTCTTCTTCTTCGTATTCACCTTTGTCTTCGTCTTTGTCTTTGCCTTATTCTTCATCTTTTTTGTCTTAATCTTCTTCATCTTTGTCTTCGTTTTCATCTTCATGTTCTTCTTCTTCTTCTATTACATCACCTTTTTCTTCTTCTTCTCCTCCTCCTCCTCCTCTATCATCATCATCTTCTTCTTCTTTCTTCTTCTTTTTAGTCTTCTTCTTCTTAGTCTTCTTCTTCATCTTATTCTACTGCTTTTTCTTCTTCTACTTTGTATTTGTCTTCATCTACTTCTTATTCATCTTCGTCTTCTTCTTCATCTTCTTCATCTTCTTCTTCCTCCTCCTCTTCTCCTCCTCCTCCTCCTTCTTCTTCTTCCTCTTCTTCTCCACCTTCTTCTTCTTCTTCTTCTTCTTCTTCTTCGCCTTCTTCTTCTTCTTCTTCTTCTTCTTCTTCTTCTTCTTCTTCTTCTTCTTCTTTGTCTTCTCCTTCTTCTTCATCTTCATCGTATTCTCTTTCGTCTTAGTCTTCATCTTCATTTAGACTTCATCCTCTTCTTCTTTTTGTCTTCGTCTTCTTCTTCGCCTTTGTATTCATCTACTTCTTCTTTGTCTTCTTCTTTGTCTTCTTCTTCTTTGTCTTCTTCTTCTTTGTCTTCTTCTTCTTTGTCTTCTTCTTCTTCTTCTCCTTCTTCTTCTTTTTCTTCTTCTTCACCTTCTTCTTCTTCTCCTCCTCCTTCTTCTTAGTCACTTAATTCATCTTATTCTTATGTTTTTTTCTTCTTCTTTTCTTCTTCTACTTCTTCATCTTCCTCATCCTCTTCATCTTCGTCTTCATCTTCTTCTACTTTGTCTTTGTCTCCTTTTCCTTCTT
>NC_091480.1:51885506-51888006 GCF_036971445.1 Narcine bancroftii | reverse complement strand
TCTTCTTCTTCTTCTTCTTCTTCTTCTTCATCATCTTCTTTTTTTTCTTCTACTTCTTCTTCGTCTTTTTCTTCTTCTTTGTCTTCATCTCGTCGTCTTCATCTTCCTCTTCTACATCTGTTTCTTCTTCTTCGTCTTCCTCTTTGTCTACATCTTCATCTTTGCCTTATTCTTCATCTTTTTTGTCTTAAACTTCTTCATCTTTGTCTTTGTTTTCGTCTTCATGTTCTTCTACTTCTTCTATTACATCATCTTTTTCTTCCTCTTCTCCTCCTCCTCCTCCTCTATCATCATCATCTTCTTTCTTCTTCTTTCTTCTTCTTCTTTGTCTTCTTCTTCATCTTATTCTACTGCTTTATCTTCTTCTACTTTGTATTTGTCTTCATCTACTTCTGATTCGTCTTCGTCTTCTTCTTCATCTTCTTCATCTTCTTCTTCTTCTCCTTCTTCTTCTTCTTCTTCTTCCTCCTGTTGTTCTCCTCCTCCTCCTCCTTCTCCTTCCTCTTCCTCTCCACCTTCTTCTTCTTCCTCCTCCTCTTCTCCTCCTCCTCCTCCTTCTTCTTCTTCCTCTTCTTCTCCACATTCTTCTTCTTCTTCTTCTTCTTCTTCTTCGCCTTCTTCTTCTTCTTCTTCTTCTTCTTCTTCTTCTTCTTCTTCTTTGTCTTCTCCTTCTTCTTCATCTTCATCGTATTCTCTTTCGTCTTAGTCTTCATCTTCATTTAGACTTCATCCTCTTCTTTTTATCTTCGTCTTCTTCTTCGCCTTTGTATTCATCTACTTCTTCTTTGTCTTCTTCTTTGTCTTCTTCTTCTTTGTCTTCCTCTTCTTTGTCTTCTTCTTCTTTGTCTTCTTCTTCTTTGTCTTCTTCTTCTTCTTCTCCTTCTTCTTCTTTTTCTTCTTCTTCACCTTCTTCTTCTTCTCCTCCTCCTTCTTCTTAGGCACTTAATTCATCTTATTCTTATGTTTTTTTCTTCTTCTTTTCTTCTTCTACTTCTTCATCTTCCTCATCCTCTTCATCTTCGTCTTCATCTTCTTCTACTTTGTCTTTGTCTCCTTTTCCTTCTTTTTCTTCTGTTTCTACTTTCTTCTTCATATTCTTTTTCTTCATCTTTTTCATCTTCCTCTACTTTGTCTTTGTCTCCTTTTCCTTCTTTTTCTTCTGTTTCTACTTTCTTCTTCATATTCTTTTTCTTCATCTTTTTCATCTTCCTCGTCCTCGTCATTTTCTTCTTCATCTTCTTCTTCTTCTTCTTCTTCTTCTTCTTCTTCATCATCTTCTTCTTTTTTTCTTCTACTTCTTCGTCTTTTTCTTCTTCTTTGTCTTCATCTCGTCGTCTTCATCTTCCTCTTCTACATCTGTTTCTTCTTCTTCGTCTTCCTCTTTGTCTACATCTTCATCTTTGCCTTATTCTTCACCTTTTTTGTCTTAAACTTCTTCATCTTTGTCTTTGTTTTCGTCTTCATGTTCTTCTACTTATTCTATTACATCATCTTTTTCTTCCTCTTCTCCTCCTCCTCCTCCTCTATCATCATTATCTTCTTTCTTCTTCTTTCTTCTTCTTCTTTGTCTTCTTCTTCATCTTATTCTACTGCTTTTTCTTCTTCTACTTTGTATTTGTCTTCATCTACTTCTGATTCGTCTTCGTCTTCTTCTTCATCTTCTTCATCTTCTTCTTCTTCTCCTTCTTCTTCTTCTTCTTCTTCCTCCTGTTGTTCTTCTCCTCCTCCTCCTTCTCCTTCCTCTTCTTCTCCACCTTCTTCTTCTTCTAATTCTTCATCTTCTTCATCTTCTTCTTCTTTGTCTTCTCCTTGTTCTTCATTGTCATCGTATTCTCTTTCGTCTTAGTCTTCATCTTCATTTAGACTTCATCCTCTTCTTTTTATTTGTCTTCATCTTCTTCTTCGCATTTGTATTCATCTACTTCTTCTTTGTCTTCTTCTTTTTTGTCTTCTTCTTTGTCTTCTTCTTGTTCCTCCTCTTCTTCTTTTTCTTCTTCTTCATCTTCTTCTTCTTCTCCTTCTTCTTCTTCTTCTTCTTCCTCCTGTTGTTCTTCTCCTCCTCCTCCTTCTCCTTCCTCTTCTTCTCCACCTTCTTCTTCTTCTAATTCTTCATCTTCTTCATCTTCTTCTTCTTTGTCTTCTCCTTGTTCTTCATTGTCATCGTATTCTCTTTCGTCTTAGTCTTCATCTTCATTTAGACTTCATCCTCTTCTTTTTATTTGTCTTCATCTTCTTCTTCGCATTTGTATTCATCTACTTCTTCTTTGTCTTCTTCTTTTTTGTCTTCTTCTTCTTTTCTTCTTCTTGTTCTTCTTCGTCTTCTTGTTCTCCTCATTCTTCTTCTCCTCCTCCTCCTTCTCGTCGTCTTCATCTTCCTCTTCTACATCTGCTTCTTCTTCTTCGCCTTCCTCTTTGTCTTCGTCTTCATCTTGGTCTTTGTCTTATTCTTCATCTTTTATGTCTTAATCTTTTTCATCTTTGTCTTAGTTTTCGTCTTCAT
>NC_091480.1:51865506-51870506 GCF_036971445.1 Narcine bancroftii | reverse complement strand
GTCTTCATCTTCATTTAGACTTCATCCTCTTTTTATTTGTCTTTGTATTCTTCTTCGCCTTTGTATTCGTCTACTTCTTCTTTGTCTTCTTCTTCTTTGTCTTCTTCTTTGGCTTCTTCTTCTTCTTCCTCTTTTCTTTCTTCTTCTTCTTCTTCATCTTCGTCTTCTTCTTCACCTCTTCTTCTTTTCCTTCTTCTTCTTCTTCTCCTTCTTCTTCTTCTTCTTCTTTTTCTTCTTCTTGATCTTCTTCTTCTTCTACCTCTTCTTCTTCTTCTTCATCTTCTTCTTCATTTTCTTCTCCTTCTTCTTCTTTTTCTTCTTCTTCTTCTTCTTCTTCTTCTTCTTCTTCTTCTACTCCTTCTTCTTCTCCTTCTTCTTCTTCTTTATCTTCTTCTTCTTCTCATCCTCCTTCTCGTTGTCTTCGTCTTCCTCTTCTACATCTGCTTCTTCTTCTTCGACTTCCTCTTTGTCTTCATCTTCGTCTTTGTCTTATTCTTCATCTATTTTGTCTTAATGTTCTTTATCTTTGTCTTCGTTTTCATCTTCATATTCTTCTTCTTCTTCTTCTTCTTCTTCTCCTTCTTCTTCTTCCTCTTCTTCTTCTACTTCTTCTTTCCCCTTTTCTTCTTCTTCATCTTTCATTTTCTGCGTCTAATTCCTCTTCATCTTCTTATTCTACCGCTTCTGCTTTTTCTTCTTCTTCTTCTTCTACTTCTTCTTCTTCTTCTTCTTCTTCTTCTTCTTCTTCTTCTTCTTCTTCTACTTCTTCTTCTTCTTCTTCTTCTTCTTCGTCTTCTTCTTCGTCTTCTTCTTCTATTCTTCTTCTTCTTCTTTGTCTTCATCTCATCGTCTTCGTCTTCAACTTCTAATTTGTCTTTGTCTTCTTCTTCTTCTCCATCTTCTTCTTTTTCTTCTTCTTCACCTTCTTCTTCTTCTCCTCCTCCTTCTTCTTAGTCACTTAATTCATCTTATTCTTTTTCTTCTGTTTCTACTTCATCTTCTTCATGTTCTTTTTCTTCATCTTTTTCATCTTCCTCGTCCTCGTCATTTTCTTCTTCATCTTCTTCTTCTTCTTCATCATCTTCTTTTTCTTCTTCTACTTCTTCTTCGTCTTTTTCTTCTCCTTTGTCTTCATCTCGTCGTCTTCATCTTCCTCTTCTACATCTGTTTCTTCTTCTTCGTCTTCCTCTTTGTCTACATCTTCATCTTTGCCTTATTCTTCATCTTTTTTGTCTTAATCTTCTTCATCTTTGTCTTTGTTTTCGTCTTCCTGTTCTTCTTCTTCTTCTATTACATCATCTTTTTCTTCTTCTTCTCCTCCTCCTCCTCTATCATCATCATCTTCTTTCTTCTTCTTTCTTCTTCTTCTTTGTCTTCTTCTTCATCTTATTCTACTGCTTTTTCTTCTTCTACTTTGTATTTGTCTTCATCTACTTCTGATTCGTCTTCGTCTTCTTCATCTTCTTCTTCTTCTCCTTCTTCTTCTTCTACTTCCTCCTGTTGTTCTCCTCCTCCTCCTTCTTCTTCTTCCTCTTCTTCTCCACCTTCTTCTTCTAATTCTTCATCTTCTTCTTCATCTTCTTCTTCTTTGTTTTCTCCTTCATTTTCATTGTTATCGTATTCTCTTCCGTCTTAGTCTTCATCTTCATTTAGACTTCATCCTCTTCTTCTTATTTGTCTTCATCTTCTTCTTCGCCTTTGTATTCATCTATTTCTTCTTTGTCTTCTTCTTTTTTGTCTTCTTCTTCTTTGTCTTCTTCTTCTTCCTCCTCCTCTTCTTCTTCTTCTTCTTCTTCTTCATCTTTGTCTTCTTCTCCTCATTCCTCATCCTTCTTCTTCATCTTCTTCTTCTCCTCCTCCTCCTCCTTCTCGTCGTCTTCGTCTTCCTCTTCTACATCTGCTTCTTCTTCTTCGGCTTCCTCTTTGTCTTCGTCTTCGTCTTCGTCTTTGTCTTATTCTTCATCTTTTTTGTCTTAATCTTCTTCATTTTTGTCTTCGTTTTTTTCTTCATATGCTTCTTCTTCTATTACATCATCTTTTTCTTCTTCTTCTTCTTCTTCTTCTTCCTTCTCCTCTTCTTCTTCATCTTTCTTTTTCTGCATCTAATTCCTCTTCATCTTCTTATTCTACTGATTCTGCCTCTTCTTCTTCTTCTACTTCTTCTTCTTCTTCGCCTTCTTCTTCATCGTCTTCTTCTCCTTCTTTTTCTGCTTCTTCTTCTTCTCCTTCTTTGTCTTCTTCTTCTTTATTTTCTTCATCTTCTTCTTCGTCTTCTTCTTCTCCTCGTTCTTCTTCTTCTTCTTCTTTTTCTTCATCTTCTTCTTCTTCTTCTTCTCCTCCTCCTTCTCGTCGTCTTCGTCTTCCTCTTCTACATCTGCTTCTTCTTCTTCGACTTCCTCTTTGTCTTCGTCTTCTTCTTCATCTTTTTTGTCTTAATGTTCTTCATCTTTGTCTTCGTTTTCATCTTCATATTCTTCTACTATTACATCATCTTTTTCTTCTTCTTCTTTTTCTTCTTCTCCTTCTTCTTCTTCTTTCTCGTTTTCTTCTTCATCTTTCTTTTTCTGCATCTAATTCCTCTTAATCTCCTTATTCTACTGCTTCTGCTTCTTCTTCTTCTTCTTCTTCTTCTCTACTTCATCTTCTTCTTCTTCTTCTTCTTCTTCTTCTTCCTCATCCTCTTCATCTTTGTCTTCATCTTCTTCTTCTTCTTCTTCTTCTTCTTCTTCTTCTTCTTCTTCTAATTCTTCATCTTCTTCTTCATCTTCTTCTTCTTTGTCTTCTCCTTCTACTTCATTGTCATCGTATTCTCTTTCGACTTAGTCTTCATCTTCATTTAGACTTTATCCTCTTCTTCTTATTTGTCTTTGTATTCTTCTTCGCCTTTGTATTCATCTACTTCTTCTTTGTCTTCTTCTTCTTCATCTTCTTCTTCTTCTGCATCTTCTTCTCCTTCTTCTTCTTCTTCTTTTTCTTCTTCTTCATCTTCTTCTTCTTCTCCTCCTCCTTCTCGTTGTCTTCGTCTTCCTCTTCTACATCTGCTTCTTCTTCGACTTCCTCTTTGTCTTCGTCTTCGTCTTTGTCTTATCTTTCATCTTTTTTGTCTTAATGTTCTTTATCTTTGTCTTCGTTTTCATCTTCATATTCTTCTTCTTCTTCCTCTTCTTCTTCTACTTCTTCTTTCCCCTTTTCGTCTTCTTCATCTTTCATTTTCTGCGTCTAATTCCTCTTCATCTTCTTATTCTACAGCTTCTGCTTCTTCTTCTTCTTCTTCTACTACTTCTTCTTCTTCTTCTTCTTCTTCTTCGTCTTCTTCTTCATCTTCTTATTCTTCTCTTCTTCTTCTTCTTTGTCTTCATCTCATCGTCTTCGTCTTCAACTTCTTCTAATTTGTCTTTGTCTTCTTCTCCTTCTTCTTCTTTTTCTTCTTCTTCACCTTCTTCTTCTTCTCCTCCTCCTTCTTCTTAGTCACTTAATTCATCTTATTCTTATGTTTTTTTCTTCTTCTTTTCTTCTTCTACTTCTTCATCTTCCTCATCCTCTTCATCTTCGTCTTCATCTTCTTCTACTTTGTCTTTGTCTCCTTTTCCTTCTTTTTCTTCTGTTTCTACTTTCTTCTTCATATTCTTTTTCTTCATCTTTTTCATCTTCCTCGTCCTCGTCATTTTCTTCTTCATCTTCTTCTTCTTCTTCTTCTTCTTCTTCATCATCTTCTTTTTTTTCTTCTACTTCTTCTTCGTCTTTTTCTTCTTCTTTGTCTTCATCTCGTCGTCTTCATCTTCCTCTTCTACATCTGTTTCTTCTTCTTCGTCTTCCTCTTTGTCTACATCTTCATCTTTGCCTTATTCTTCATCTTTTTTGTCTTAATCTTCTTCATCTTTGTCTTTGTTTTTGTCTTCATGTTCTTCTTCTTCTTCTATTACATCATCTTTTTCTACCTCTCCTCCTCCTCCTCCTCCTCTATCATCATCATCTTCTTTCCTCTTCTTTCTTTTTCTTCTTTGTCTTCTTCTTCATCTTATTCTACTGCTTTTTCTTCTTCTACTTTGTATTTGTCTTCATCTACTTCTGATTCGTCTTCGTCTTCTTCTTCATCTTCTTCATCTTCTTCTTCTTCTCCTTCTTCTTCTTCTTCTTCTTCCTCCTGTTGTTCTCCTCCTCCTCCTCCTTCTTCTTCCTCTTCTTCTCCACCTTATTCTTCTTCTAATTCTTCATCTTCTTCTTCATCTTCTTCTTCTTTGTCTTCTCCTTCTTCTTCATTGTCATCGTATTCTCTTTCGTCTTAGTCTTCATCTTCATTTAGACTTCATCCTCTTCTTTTTATTTGTCTTCATCTTCTTCTTCGCCTTTGTATTCATCTACTTCTTCTTTGTCTTCTTCTTTTTTGTCTTCTTCTTCTCCTTCTTCTTCTTTTTCTTCTTCTTCTTCTTCTTCTTCTGCTTCTCCTTCTTCTTCTTCTTCTTCTTCTTCTTCTTCTTCTTCATCTTCTTCTTCTCCTCCTCCTTCTCGTCGTCTTCGTCTTCCTCTTCTACATCTGCTTCTTCTTCTTCGACTTCCTCTTTGTCTTCGTCTTCGTCTTTGTCTTATTCCTCATCTTTTTTGTCTTAATGTTCTTCATCTTTGTCTTCGTTTTCATCTTCATATTCTTCTTCTAATACTTCATCTTTTTCTTCTTCTTCTTCTTCTTCTTCTTGCTCCTTTTCTTCTTCTTCATCTTTCTTTTTCTGCGTCTAATTCCTCCATCTTCTTATTCTTCTGCTTCTGCTTCTTCTTCTTCTTCTTCTTCGTCTTCTTCTTCTCCTTCTTTTTCTTCTTCTTCTTCTCTTCTTCTTCTTCTTTGTCTACATCTAATAGTCTTTGTCTTCAACTTCTTCTAATTTGTCTTTGTCTTCTTCTTCTTCTTCTCCTTATTCTTCTTTTTCTTCTTTTTCATCTTCTTCTCCTTCTCCTCCTCGTTCTTCTTAGTCACTTAATTCATCTTATTCTAATGTTTTTTTCTT